>NC_030416.2:25876567-26176567 GCF_001660625.3 Ictalurus punctatus
ACATAATTATGGGCTCTCAAGTGCGCAACAGAAAAGTATTCACGCTAATGTTAGCCGCAAGGAAAGGGAAGAAAATTGGCTGTGATTCTGGGTTGGAGGGGTGGCATACTCTCCAGTCAATCACAGTGACACTATCCAATCACATCTAGGCATTTAGGAACTCATGTTTGCAGATAGCACTTTCCTCCAAGTGTGTGATACTGCATTATCAGCAATTCAAAAAAGATGTGGAGGTGCCTTGGAGGAAACACGTTTGCCCCACCCTCCCCGGTTGGTAGTAGTCATGTGATGGCAGGAAAGTTAGCTAGGGGGTGGTAATTGGCAAGACGAAATTGGGGAGAAAATGGAGAAAAATTACATAAATAAATAAATAAATAAATAAATAAATAAATAAATAAATAAAGTCAGCCTACACTTTTAGTTTTTAGACAAAACTGTTCCATCTAACTGTTCCCCTGAACTGTAAACAGAATCTCTCTCTTTCAGAAAAAGCAGAACCCCTTTATAAAAACTATTGCATAAAACTACTCTTTTTTTTGGATTATTATTATTATTAATAATCCTATTTCTAGATACGTGTTTCTAATTTAAAGCTGGAGGTCTTGTTCTACTGGTACAAAATATTTCTTATTTCAAGCAGTTATTTCTAGAAAGACGCAAAGTCACCTGCCAACAGAATAAGAACAGATAAAGCTGAAATATTATATTTTATTTATAATATCATAAGAAGTATCAGATAAATATATTTGCATTTGCTATGATATATATTTTTTTTTGTAGTGAACACCCTATAATTTAGCACTCTTGTTAAAAAAAGGAATACAAATAAGTGAATTAAAAACAATATTAGCACATTTTTAGTGAAATGTTATAACTGATTTTATTTTATTTGAACAATCCAGACTTAATCTAAGCAGAAAACGCCAAAATCATTACTACTGTAACTGGGCACTTTAGGCACAAATAAAAAACATAAAAACACACACCTATGTTTTACATTAAATAATAGTTCTGTGTACGAGTCTTTTACGTATAGGTTTCTTAGGTTTACTTTCCAAGTACATCTATATTTAATAAAGCACTAATTTAGTGTCCACAAGGAATTAAGTTTGCTTATTTAATTGCTAGGCTGTATTGTTTGTTCTGTGGTGACAATAGTGATTAAACTGCAGTAAGACATTACAAAAAGACATCAAAGAGGGAAATATCACACATGGGGACTTTTTATTTACACATTTAAAGACACTTTAATGAATTGCTGTGTGCAATAGTTCACTACAGTAGATATTCATTTCTGGTTTACTACTAAACCATTCCTGTGCTGACAAGCAGCTTTTTATTATTAATATGCATTATCACTGTATATGATTACATGAAGTGCATTAATGCAGTGAAATTTGGTGGCAGTTAGGACTTTCATGAAGTTTGGATTTGAACTGATGTGTTGTTGCTACAGCTTGAAATATCACCCATGTGCTGTTTAGATTATGGACATACACTGCAAAACATAGCATGAATATTGTTTTGAAGTGTTTCTAGCTCAAAACCATGTTTGAAGTGTGTTGCAATCAGGTGTAAAGTGGGTTTAAGAGGTGCTCCAAATTGGGGGGAAAAAAGCCCTAGGCTAATGAAATTTTGCAATGTTTAAAATAGTACTCATTATAATGTTTGGTAAAAATGTTCTACAGCTCGAACTGCACCTCAGACAATCCGTTATGGGTCCTTTTGTTGTCCTGAAGCACCTGAACAAGTGAACTACATTAGTTAGAAAAACAGTTTAATTGATAAAGAGGGAAAAAATGGAAACAATAACGACAGCAACAACAAAAAAAAACTTTGGAGGGTATGAACTAAAGTGTGAGTGAGGGGGAAAAAATACATATGCTGGAGGGAGCTGAAAGGTTTGGCAGCAGGTAGGAGGAGAAAGATTAGCTCAACTGACAACTCCATTAGAGACTTAACCTTAGCTTTGATCATCGCCTTAGCCTCGCTTCAGCTTAGCTAACGCCTGAGTGCTGATACACAGCAAAGCTGACAGGCTTCTGAACACAGGTCTGCTTTTGATCAAAGACCTGTCTCTAATGACTGGAGCTGCAGTTCTCAGTCGGCTCTCCTCTGAGACAGGAAGCCTCCAAATGCAACCTCACACTCAGCCCTTCTCTCTCTCTCTCTCTCTCTCTCTCTCTCTCTCTCTCTCTCTCTCTCTCTCTCTCTCTCTCTCTCTCTCTCTCTCTCTCAAATATTTGCACTGCATATTTCACTGGTGCAGTTCAACACTAATATGATTTTGGCTTATTTTGGTAGTTTGACTTTATTTACTGTGGCACCATGTGAAGCTATACCTATACTGACAGTACATACAACTCAAAACAGCAAAGATTTTACTTACCCTCTTGCACCCCCTGTGTACACACAGACATAAACTGATCTATTCAAGAACTGATGAACTACCGACAGTTTCAATCTGTTAAAGTCTTGGTTTATTTATTCAGTTATTCCTCTTAACCATAGGATTCATTTACATTTGCTCTTTGGCAATTGGTTTTATCCAAAGTGACTTACAGTTGAGTTGAGCAGAAGAGCCATGATTGAGCATTGCGCAAGGATCCAACAGTGGCAGCAGGGAGTCACTGTTAACCTTTACTGTAGTTTATTGAGTAAATAACTGAAAATAGCCAGTAAATGACTATAAAATAATCATACAGTATTTAACTATAATATGCATTGTGTCATAGGTCATTTCTGTGACATCACTTATTAATTACTTATTATGTTTTTATACATTGATAACACTAACTAACTGTAAATAAAAGGATTAAGTTATTGTAACTTTTATTTAAAAAAATAAATTTTAAAAAGCTGCAAAACTCATAACATCTCTTCTCTGTGCAGTGTGCGATGTCTTCAACTCTAGTGATAAAACAAGGACCTGATGCATTAAACACACATACTGTACAGGCTGATTCTGTCTGATCTCCTTTTTGGGGAAAAAAAATAGGCTTTTGAAGCACTTCTCCGCTTTTAGGCCAGTCTGTCTCCCCCTTAGCATTAGTCCATCTCTCCACTTTTGCATCAGTTCATGTGGCCTAGCTTTGGCACTTTCTGATTAACCTGCTATAGACTATCCTACAAGGAGTAAGTAAATCCTTGACATATTAGTGAGTGTAAATGTTTACAGTAATAAGCACAGTTGCATCTTAATTTTACAGATTTTGTCTTTATGATGTTCCCTCAACCTTGTGTCACTTAACGTAGACAACCGTCCCGAGTTAATGTTTCCCCCACATAATTAAGTTTAACTAGAACTGACTACTCCAAAATTCTTTCGTCTGTTCATTTTAGTGGGTCAACAGTAAAGTACATACAGTAATGACAGGATTTTGATTGGATGAACTATTCCTTTAAAGGGAAAAATCTGTTTATGGAAATATTAGCAAAACATTTTCTTATGTGGTTGTATTTATAGTTGTGTAAGTATGTGACTGAAGTGTGTTTAGCCAGATATAGAAGACTTTCAGCAATATGGGGATGCTATGTGATGACTTCAGGTGATTAAAAAAATAAATGGCGCACTTATATAGCGCTTTTATCCAAAGCGCTTTACACGGTGTCTCATTGACACACCAATGGTAGCACATCTGCCATGCAAGGCGCGAACTTGCCAGCGGGAGCAACTTGGGGTTCAGTGTCTTGCCCAAGGACACACATGCCAAGGACACTTCGGCATGTGGAGTCATGTGGGCCGGGAATCGAACCGCCAATCCTACGATTAGTGGACAACCCACTCTACAACCTGAGCCACAGCCACCCCATTAAGATTAAGATTGTATTTAGATCGTCCTGGCCGTACAATGATGGAGACACTGCACTTCTGAAGTTAATAATATGGATCTAGTAATCTATATTTATTACCTCATTACCTTTTTATCAATCTTTTCCTTGAATGACTGTTTCGTTAGATTGTTACCACTAGTGGACGTACTATGTAGCAGTAGTTAGTACTATGTTAAATATTTACTAATATAATATAATATTTAATAATGCTGCTGGAATGTTTATATTGTGTTATTATATTGAGTACATTGATCAAGTTACATAAAATGTGTTTTAAATAGGTGTCTATTTTGTTATTAGTAGAGATGCACCGATACAAAATTTCAGTCGATACTGATAAGCAATTATTCAGAGTGATATCGGCCGATACCGATAGTCCTGCCTTTAATACCTTCTTTTAAATTAATTTAACAATTCTGAAGGAAATGCAAATAAAAACTTTATTCTCTCCATTTCAACAAGTTGTTTCACAGTAACTGGTCTCAAACAGAAAACACATCTCAAATTAACATTAATATATTAACTAAATTCTGAAGATTAAAGTAAGATTTCTTAACTCATTGAATGTTATTAATTCATATTAACAGAATTAATTGACTGAATTCTTAAACAGCTCCTGATAGGCTCACATTCACTCATCACAAACAAAAGCATTTTACTTCATCACTGAATATCGAACTGGTAATATATAATATAAACTTTTTTATATATTAACATTAACTGGATATGAAATATACTATTCTACAAATATATTTTTCTGAGCAATATATACTTTGTCAACTCATCTTCATTTAAATCTTTCAACGGTGTACTGGCGCTTTAATAAAGCGCGAGCAGCTCGAGCAACACAGCAAAAAAGATAAAACATTTACTCGACGCCAAAACTCTCGCTTCACAGCTGCTCATGTCCAGTGTAAAATTTTAGCAGTGCAGAGCTTTCAGAGATTACAAACTGCAGCTTTGTCGTCATTCCACACAAGAGACATCATCTTCGCACACAGCATGAAATCGATGTGTTTTCCCACCCTCTTTTGATTGACAGGATATAATCAGCCCTGATCATCGGATGTTTCTAAACTATCGGCCGATGGTAGACAGCGTGGAAAATTGCCCCCCCCCCGGTGCATCTCTAGTTATTAGCCTGAAAATATTGGTTAAGTTACCTGAAATGCATTTTATAAATGTCGTGGTATTACACTGTGCTTTTAATGTTTGTTTATTGTTAATGTAATAATTGATATTTATTATTGTAGTTACAATCTGTAATGCTGCTGGAATGTTTATTTTTATGACATTGTAATGGACTGTTATATTTACGATTACATAGGATAACCAGTAAGTTAAATGTGTATTCATGTTTAATGCATCATTACACGTATTCATGTATTTTTAACATGTTCATTATTTTATGGTCATAATGAGTAACGATTACTATTTTACTATATGTAAAAAAATATACAGTATGTATATGAAAATATACCAATATAATAAAGTATGAATGAACTTTTTTTAATTAAAAATAATAACATGTTGCCAGTATGTTACTGTAAAAAAAAAAAAAAAAATCCTTGTAAGGTCTAACATTGTACTAATCACTATATAATAAACTATTGTGTTGATTACAGTGCACTACTTTAGTAACTAATACTGAATTACTATGCTGAAAAACTGTAATGACCTTCTATTTTGAACCATTGTATTTTCTATATGCATAAGTGTCATACACTGTCCTTACTATGTCCTTATTAGAATGATTACTGAGCTGTTAAAGTAACATTTAATTACTTACTGCAAAGTTAGTAAGTATTTAAGCTTTAATTAAGGTACCATATTGTAAAGTGTTACCAATTAAACTAGTCAGAGAAATATAGGAAAAATATGGCCATGAAGAACTAATGAGTCCTGGGAGTTTAACGGGTTTGTGCCCATTGAATTTTTGTGTTTCAGTCTATGTAATCTGTAGGTTTCAATAATGATCACAGTTGTTAGACTGCTATAAAATTTTGAAAGAAAGCTGTTATTTTAGAAAGGGAAAAGTGAAAAAAAAAATCAAGTGACTGTGCAAGGAAAATGAGTAAATCAATAAGCTTCTGTCAGATGAAAAGTTTATTTAGAGTCCTAATTATTTTTAACGTTATTTTAACATTATTACAAAGTAGTTCACAGCTTTACAATGGTTTAGTAAAATATTAAAAAAGTTTAAGCTAAACTGCCTTTATATAACTTATTCTTAAACAGGAATGGGGGGGGGGGGGGGGGGGGGGCACGGGGGAACGACTCCAAACATTATTTACATTAAAATAGCTGTTGCTTAATATCACATTTGTTTAGGGAAGGATTAATGCTAATGCTATGAGCACAGTGTACAAAACATTCTCTCTTTATGAGCATAAGAAGGGATGTCAGGTTTATATCCTGTCCAGCGAAGTGTTTCATATGACTCATTGAGCAGAAATGGAGCTTACACCAGAGAGATGGCTTGCCATTACGCAGCAACTTTCACAGACATATGATGAAACTTATATTAAGTATTAGTGAAGGTGGATTTAGTATCCAGGTCTGCACTGTCTTAATGTATTAGTGTTTATTTTCTACATGACAGCAGTAGCTAGTATAGATACCCTCACCTTTAGTGCCTCCTGATGTGTATTTTCTCTGAGGTACATTTGAAAATACTCTTTCTATGTAAAATATCAATAATAGCAGACTGTGATTGATTGCTAGAATGTTGGCATCATTAGCTGATCAAAAAAGATTTAAAGCATTTTTTTTGAAAGACTTGCTGATGGATTTGTACCTTTTTCACAGCTTCATACTGTTCTGCAATCAATCAGAGCCCTTTCTTAATGTCAAAGTGTTTTTGTCCCCATTGTAAAATGTTACTCTGGAAGCCTCCATTATACTTTTAGCTGTTATTGCAAGAGATATAGTCATTGTCATAGATGAAATCAAAGCAAATTTGGAAGTCGATTAACAAGCTATGTGACTTTTTATATTCCATCATATTTTATTCAGTGATAATGAGTGATATGAATGTTCTTTAAATGTTTTTACCATCTATAATTTTCACTTATTTGTTTAAAGATTCTAAAATGCTTTTTTATATAATCACACAGCACTTAAGACTTTGTAGATCAGTAAGAAACAAACAAAAAATCTGTTTCAAATTTGAAGCATAAGATGACAACATAAAAGCGGGCTTTATAGTATGTTTCAAGGCACCTTATTCAAAATGTTGTCACAGACAATAGCTGCTACACTCCAGTTCCTGATTGGAAGCTTTTCTTTATTTAACAACGTTAAGGGTGTATTATATCAGCAGACAAGATGGCTTTATTGCTTGCTGTACATTGTCATTATGCAAAACATAACTTTCAAGCTGCTATTTGTCAAGCTTCTTTGGATTAGTCATAAGTTGCATTTCATAAAAAGCGATCCTGAAATGGAACAAATGCAAAGTAATGACTACCGTATACTACAGTGAAAAATCAACAGAGTACTACTTTCAAAAATCATCTGCTTTTATACACATCCTCAGTGTCTTTTTGCAATCAAGGACCTGTTTAACTGTAAAATAAACACCATGGACTGCCTCAGCAGTTGTTTCATGAACACAATCCAACTATTCAAATATTTGGCTCATTGTTCAAATGTGTATAATATTACAGCTATTTACTAAAGCCTTAAGAGCTTCTTATTCCTAAACCTTTCACAAACAAAACACATTAAGTCCAACATGGTCTTATTTATAGGCCTACATTTTTGAGTTATTAAGGTTGTGATTAAACCTATTCAATTCATATAACCAGTCAAATATATACAATATAGACTGACCAGCCATAACATTAAAACGACCTATCTAATATTGTGTAGGTCCGCCTTGTGCCACCAAAACAGCTCTGTTGAGGTATGGCCACAAAACATTTTAAGGTGTGCGGTGGTGTCTGGCACCAAGATGTTGTTAGCAGCAAACCCCTAAATCCTGTAAGTTACGAGATGAGGCCTCCATGGATCAGACTTGTTTGTTCAACAAATCCCACAGATGCTTGTTTGGATTGAGATCTGGGGAATTTCAACACCGGTTGTCCTTCCTGGGACAACTTTTGGTAGGTACTAACCATTGCGTACCAGGAACACCCCACAATCCATCACAATTTAGCCCTGGTCAAAGTTGCTCAGATCCTTATGCTTTCCCATTTTCCCTGCTTCAAACACATCAACTTCGAGAACTGACTGTTCACTTGCTGCCTAAAATATCCCACCCCTAGACAGGTGCTATTATAATGAGATAATCAATGATATTCTCTTCACCTGTCAGTGGTTTTAAAGTTATAGCTGATCAGTGTATGCAAGAACCATGTTCTTGTATTTGCTTTTATGTGTTTTGTTATATTTTGGACTACTCTCGGGCATTGGTTTCATAATACCATTGAGCCTTGACCTCTGTCTGAATCTGAAACTTGTTTCTTGGTTGTGTTTTGGACCGTGTGTGCCTGTATGTTTCTTATTACAATTTTAACCTCATCCTGTGTCCAGGTCTGCCATGTTATAGGTGGGATATCATCTCCACCAAAATAGGAAAATCATGGCCCTCCTGGCTACTCTTTAAGGGCTGCCAGACCCCACTTGGAGAAGCACTGACAAATTATACTACTCTGAGCTCAATTTACAGCACAATTACTTAATTTTCTGCTGTGACATCAGACTACTACAGCAGAATCATTTAAAGACATAGTATCACAGTGTCTAACCTGTCACATAATCACTAGGCATGTTTGAATCTGCTGAAGTAGACCTTTGTTATAATAAGACATATGGCCGATTAGTTACATAATGATTTATGGGGAGCAAACAGAGAATCCAGTGGCTTTGCAAATAAGTTGGGAATTCCACTTTGTCTTTGTCAAATGATTTATGGTATTTCGGTGAACAAACCATGATGATAAATAGTGTGGTATAAGCTCTCGTCTTGAAGCCACACAGTGCGGTTAGATTATACAGTGTCTATAGGAAAGTAAATGAGTCTTTACCTACTGGCTGGTAGCCCTGCCTTGTGGGACCACCAAAAGGATTCCTGCTGCCAAACGAGCCACCGTCAATGGATCCGTATGACATTGTGGATCTTGGTGCTCAGTAAAATAAAGGTGTTGTAATCTGTAAAGAACAAAAAATGTCCAGTTACTGGGGCTCAGTAGTGATTCTTATGGATGGAATTAGTTTCATATTACTGTATCATATATTTGCTACTACATGTCATGGAAGATAAATACATTGTGTCAAATACAGAGGCCAAAGGATGGCTGTTCAGATGTATCAGAGCTATAAACCATAGTGTTTGGTATGAGGAGGCTCTACAGACTTGTGTGGTTAATTGGGTCTGCATGTCAAACAGCATTCTCTATCAGCACAGATGACAGTGTGAAAGGAGCGGGATATCTGTGTTGCAATTTAAGTCTAGCACTTGTATATGTGCATACATCCATAGACATTTTCACATTTCAGTGTGTAATAGTGTGATGGCCTCAATTAAGTTCCATGTTAGACAATGGCCGTAATTATGGCTTTAAACAGAACTCTTGTGCTGACAGGATTATGCATTTGCATCATATGAGAGGCATGTAAGAAGTGTAAAACGGTTAAAATAATATCTCAAGAGCACTCAGACAGCACAGAGCCACAAGCATGGCATATACACACCTTAAAATGTCAGCATCCAACTTTTATACAGTGGACTTGAGATTCCACAACAATACTACAAGGCATTACAGTATTATTTTCTTATACACTCTAAGGGGGGAAAAAAAGCATTTTTCAGGTTTAGGTTCAGGCATTATATGATGCAGGCATTATATGATGCATATACATATATATTATAGAGTGAATAAAAATAATGAATTAGAAAATATAAGGAGTGGTGAGAGAGCTCTCAATTGGTAGTGTCCCTGAGGGGGGTCAGGTCTGTGCCACAGAGGACACAGTACATGAGATTAGTTCTGCCTCACGGCCAAATAATCCAATTCATTTTTACAGAGTAGGAGGATTAATTACTTTTGTCAGCCAAGAAACAACTTCTGTGCTTCTTGAATTTGAGCCTGGCTGATGCGCTACTGGCACCACTCTTACAAGCTTCGCCCTCGTTGCCTCTCACTTTTTCCTCCCTCTCACTTACACATAGACATGAAAACAGCATCACCCCTCCTTCTCTTTTCACACACACAAATATGCATATGCCTTCTTATTAGCATTTGAAACACTGAACCCATCTGAGATTCAGATCCTAATGCCAATAATTTAAAGTACTTCTAGAAGTTTATAGCTGAATTTAATTCTTCTTTCTGCATATTATTCAGTTATGTGTGATATTGCCATTTCTTGGTATTATCTTCACCTAGTTTTCTATTTCTCCTATTCAGATATGCTTTCTGTAAGTTGTGTCAGTCAGCTGGTTATTGCAACCATGAAAATTCAATAAGAAATCTATTAGTGAAATGTAATCATATGTCATTATGAAAATGTAACCGCATTGCACTGCACACATTCAGTTCTTAAAGAGAATGAGAGGAGCTGAACGCAGAAGTAACATTTCACTTAATATTATGTAGAGTAAAGGGGCTTTTCCCCAATACTCTATCTAAGCAAACTTTATAAATACACATATTGAAGACAGTGGTGATTCAAACTGAAAGTAGCTCTGTGATGGACAGGTCAGTCATTTTTAAACTTGAGCAGTTCATTAAGTAAGGTGGATCATTGTGTCACTCTCGATTAGCTGCTTTTCCATCCTGATCCTGATGTACAAATCTGTCTGAGCCTCACACATAGGGTGTGAGATGAAAAGAGGAAGGTACACTTTTAATGTAGTAATGCAATTGATGTGTCAGTGCTTTTAGTGATTAAAATGGCTAATTTGAACAATTCATTTCTAAACTGCTTCAATAAACCATCTACCTGCGTTATATTACCAACATCTGATGGCCTGTCAATGCTGCATCAGTAGCTACATGCTGAGTGAGATACACCAAAAATACGTCTTCACCATTACATAAATGCCAATATACAATATCTAGCATGTCGCTTTCATGTCATCTAGCATGTCGAGTTCATTATTATTATTTTTTGCATTTTAGTTTCTACCTGTTTTAAAGCACTGCAATGTCATAGCCTTTTCATTTCAAAGCCTGGAGCACAGAGCTAAAACAATAAAAATGGTTTAATTGTCTAAATGATGGACAGCACAGTTGCACAGCAGGTAGCATTGCTGCCTCACAGGTCCAGGGTATCTGACTTGATCCTGATCTCGGGGTAGTGTCAATGTGGAGTTTCCATGTTCTCCTTGAGTCCATATGGGTTCCCTTCAGATTTTATCCCACTGTCCAAAAACATGCAGGTAGGTGGATTGACATCGCTAAATTACATGTAGGTGTTGAACAATAGTGTGAATGTGCGTGCATGGCACCCTGTGACGAACTGACATCCCAGCTTGAGTGAATTCTCCCGCCTTGCACCCAGTGTTCCCGGGCTATGCTTGGCATCCATCGCAACCCTGACCAGGATAAAATGGTTAACAAAAATGACTGATACATTTATTTATTTTATCTATTTTGTACTGTAAATTATTACTCATCGTCACACTGGAATGTGTCCTGAGATTTTATTTATATATATATATATATATATATATATATATATATATATATATATATATATATATATATATATATATATATATATATATATATATATATATATAAATAATATTATATATATAAATAATATTATATATATATATATATATATATAAATAAATTATATATATATATATATAAATTATATATATATATATAAATTATATATATATATATATATAAATTATATATATATATATATATATATATATATATATATATATATATATATATATATATATATATATATATATATATATATATATATACACACACATACACACACACAGCTAAACAGAGGGTATGATTAATTTCTAATTCAAATGTACACTGCATTAAATTGCCATCTTGCATTATTTTGTGTGAGGAGTCAAATTATTTGTTATTGGCCATTTAATATGATGGTACATTAGCATTATAGGAGGATAATTAGAAGTCAAATTGAAGGAGATTTCAATTCTGTGATTAATAAATTGAAGTCAAATTAGGGGTTCAGTTATTTATATAAGATGGACATTATCAATCGTGGAATAGTAAACACACTTTCATGCAGAGATGATGCAGATAAATATGGAATCTGAGAGTGTGTTTCTTTGAGAGCAAGAAGGCAGCAGCATTAATTCAGATAATAATACTTAGAAATGCTAAGTGACAATTATAGATGTTCATAGTAGTCATATATTATATGCACCATACTGTTATGCATTAAATACATTGTTTATAAAAATTTGCATAATTTTGTTTTATTATCTAAAGCGACAGAATCCAATCAACGTATCTAGCTTAGCAGTTAAACATCTTGCTTAAGGGCCCAACAGTGGCTTTTTTTGTTTGTGTTTATTTGGTTTTTAAAAATGTAATGCCTTATAGTATCAATTGCAGGACCTTAACTTGTAAACAAAGACTGCCATATTACAATAAATTAGATTTGATTCAATATAATATAGTAAATATGCAAGTTGATTTTATGTGCATAGAAAAAGTTAGATATTTCCATGAGAAAATTCAACTCTGTAAAGCTGAAATAAAGCATGAGAACAGAAAAAGGAATGTGACCTCTCTATGGAATAATGTATATAACTCCAGCTGAGTTAATATTGTAAATATGGGTGTGTTTGCAGTGAGCATGCTGGTTAACGGAGACAGGGAACAGAGTGTGTGTATGATCAGACAGGCTCGTGGAAGCCTGGCAGTGCTAAATACAGCCATCAGAAGGCAGTCAGGATTGTGAATGCCCTTAGGGGACTGACAGAACGCCTCATCACTTCCCCTCATTCTGAATTGGCCCCCTCATCTCCCATTATCACCACAGAGAGGCTTAGCACAGCATGAGGGAGCACAGGCACTGAGTGGAAAGAAACCGCAGCTAAGGACACTGCCAGAGCAGCAGAAGCAGCTGCATCGACTTCTTATTGCACACATGCAAGTGCACTGGAAATGTACTTCTGTAAGCATGTACACATAGTTTAGAGTGAATGCAGTTATTACAGCAATGCATGCAAATTCTAATGCAGTTTAAACAAGATTGCTGGACAGAATTGTAATAGTTGGACTAGAACACGTGTCAAGCTAACACAAAAAGTGTCATCCTGGTCTTATAAGATTTCTGGGGCTTACTGGCAGAGGTGTAAGTAAGTCATGGCCCCCGCTTTTTCACCTCATTAGGCTTGGTCATGTACATCATATATAAATGAGAATATTGAAATATGACTTTTCAAATCAATACACAACATCAGCTATTACACTGTAAATCAGTAGCCTTTTTGTACATGTGTGGCAGCCTGGGAAATCCCTCTACATGGCCTTCACAGGACTGAACGATGGTGCATTTTCACATCACTTGACCGCAAGCATGATCTACTTGCCTAAACTTTGGTAACACTACTGTTTTACAATAATGAGACAGTAACGAGTGATATTTGGAGTTAAACGTACAAGTCTGACTCACCATCAGGAAACAAACTTATTTCAGCACCAAACAACACCAAAATTGCAATTTCCTGTTGTTTTACATTTTCAGCTTATATCTGTGGTATCCTGGTAACACCAATCATATGGTCACACTTGGATATTTTGTACTATACACTGATCAGCCTTAAAACCACTGACAGGATAAATGAATCACGTTGTTTATCTCAGACCAGTCAGAGTGCCCATGCTTACCCCTGTATACTTCCGCAGCACCTATAATGGGTACATGAGCATCAGAACTGGACCATGGAGTAATGGAAGAAGGTGGCCTGGTCTGATGAATCACGTGTGCTTTTGCATCATGTGGATAGCCGTATGAGTGTGCATTGCTGACCTTGGGGAAAAGATGGCACCAGGATGCACTATGCCAAGAAGGCAAGCTGGCATAGTCAGTGTGATGCTCTGGGCAATGTTCTGCTGAGAAATCATGGGTCCTGGCATTCATGTGGATGTTACTTTGACACGTACCACCTACCTAAATATTGTTGCAGATAAAGTACACCCCTTCATGGCAACAATATTCCCTAATGGCAATGGCCTCTTTCAGCAGGATAATGCACCCTGACAGCCTGCAAAAATTGTCATGTTCCTCAACCCATTACTGAACAAAGAGTACAAGGTATTGACTTGGCCTCCAAATTCCCCAGAATTCAATCCAATAGAGCATCTGTGGGAGGTGCTGGACAAACAAGTCCAATCCATGGAGGCCCCACCATACAACTTACAGGACTTAAAGGATCTGCTGCTAACGTCTTGGTGCCAGACACCACAGTACACTTTCAGAGGTCTTGTGGAATCCATGCCTCGACAGGTCAGAGCTGTTTTGGTGGCACAAGTGGGACCTACACAATATTATGCAGATGTTATGGCTGATTGGTGTACACAATGGTCAGACATTGGTCACAGCCAAATGTACACTTTCCTCAAAGTTAGAAGCACATAATTGTATAGAATGTCTTTGTATGCTATAGCATTAAGATTTCCCTTCATTGGAACTATAGGGGCTGAAACCTGCCCCAGCATGACAGTGTCGCTGTGCACAAAGTGAGGTCCATGAAGATATGGTTTGACAAAACTGTAGTTCTGAAAACTTTCCAGAACTGAAATGTTTCCCTTTTGCACATCTCAATCACAAATAAAGTTATAGCAGTAAATTCTTCTCTGTTTTGATAATATAATGGCATTTTGAGAGTCAGTATCTGTACTGAATTGATTAAGCAATGTTGCAATGGCACAGCTATGCAACAACTCATCATTCAAAGCACGTTGTTCACCATGAGAGAAAAGCACACAAAGCTAACACATTTTTAGAAGGACTGACATTAGACATTTACTACTGTATTTGTTAAACTTGCTCCTAAAGTCTAGTACACGCTACAAGATTTCCGAGTCACCAACTAAATTTGGTGCTCTGTGACTGCTCATGTAATATGAGCTGCTCTGTGACACTGTTTTCTCAAGCAGTGAGTGACTGCTGAGGCTTTATTTTCATGCAGGTTTAATTGTCTCAGCATTGAATCATGTAGTGTGAACCCCTGTGCAATTAAAGTTGTGAAGTGTAAAAGGGTTAACATCCATCCATCCATCCATCCATTTTCCGTGCTGCTTATCCTTCACAGAATCGCAGGGGAGCCTGGAGCCTATCCCAGGGCACCAAAACAACCCATCAGAGGGTACAAACGCACACACAATCACACACTGTGGACAGTTTGGTAATGTCAATAAGCCTACACTGCATATCTTTGGACTGGTTGAGGAAACCCCCAAAGCACAGGGAGAACATGCAAATCCCACGCACACAGGGTGGAGGCAGGATTTGAACCCCCAATCCCGGAGGTGTGAGGCAAGTTTTGTAAACACTAAATATATTAAACTATTTTAATATATTTAAATATATATGTATGTTTTCTTAAAAGTAGAGATCAGGTTTAGCCATTTTCCATAATTTAGCAGCAGCAACATCCAGTGAGTTTTCCCAGAGAGCAATAATATGATTACTGAGGTTGTAATCCTATTATTGCACCTTTTCAAACATCATAGGGTTACATTAGTAAAGTAAACAATGTTGTATTCGGTACATTTCCTCTCACACAATTACAGAAGCCCCAAGTGGCCATGTATATATATATTTTTTTCTTTCCTTCTTGTTTTCTCATGATCTCGATTTAATTTTCTCATGAACTTCACATAATAAAAGTTGTTTTCTTGTTATCATGACAATCAAAAGCTTAGCACAATCCCGCAGCATCATGGATGAACAAATTAATGTGTACTTTAATCAGGGACTCACTCAAGCAGAAACAGCTCTATGTCTGTCAGTGATTGACAACTTCCACGTTAGTGTCCGACACTTGAGAAGGGAATGCCCAGTTCTCTTAATGCAGATATAAAGACCATCTCTACAGCGGGCAATTATTACATTTATGATGGCGATGGCAAAGACAGCAACTTGCATGCAACACCAGTCCCATTCACAAGGCACGAGATTTTCTTGTGATAAAACTACATTGAGAAAAAAAAATTTATTATGGAGATCACAAGAAAATTAAGTCATGATCACTAGAAAACAAAACAAAAAAATAATGCATGGCTGCTTAGGGCTTTTATACACAACATGCCCCAAAAGTGTGTAGGACCTCGCATGCACAAGTGCTCAAGATCATAAGCATAAGATAAGCCCCAAGATCACCCCTTCACATGAGCCTTAAATCATGAACCCCTGTGTGCAGACTTTGAGGCACCAAGCCAATTACAGCTCATGGCTCATTTCTGGGTTCCCACTATCCTGTGAACAATGGATGATCCCTCACAGATTAGCAAACCTCTCTTAAAACTCATTGTTCTAGGCCACTGGCCGAGACATGGTGACTGGCCTACAAGATGACAGCCTGTCCCTCAGCTGATCACTTTGGGAAAAGGGGGGTGACTCACCCAAACAGGCAAGACACAGGCAAGGCCCTTTTGTTCTCTTACCCAGTTCACCTTCGTTATCACAGTCTTTATCACACCAACTGCATCAGGACACCTCATATATTCAAAAAGACCAAGGACCGCAAGAATAATACAATAACAATTGATGTTGCCCATTTTATTCTACATGTTAACCTGTAATTATCATGCTTATAACCACAAATTTGCATGTAGACATCTGATTGTTTAACATTCCGGAGAATGATTGATTATGGATATAAGTGTGTGATTAATTATTAGTAATGTGTTAACAATGGCCAACATGTGTGTCTTATTTAGTGTGTGTGTTCCTTGAGTGTTTTGCTGAAAGATGAGAGTAATGAGAATGTTGTTAGGTGTAGGTACCAACAGTTGGGACTAAAAGTTTGATCCACACTCTATAAAGGAAAAAGAGAAGGCATGAAATTATGTGACCACAAAGACCATGGACTGAGTAATATCATGGGCGGAGAACGGAGCTAAACCCCACCCTATCTTCATGGTGATTGGAGCAAAGCCTTTTGTGTTCTTCCCAGCTCGGAAAAGTTAAAACCCTTAGACACCATGGAAACAATGAGTTCTCTTCTAGCAGCACTTTCAAAATGTACTCCCTAATCAACATCTTCAGGAGTCCGCTTCAACCAACAGCTGCAGAAGTTCTCCAATCAACATCTTCAGGAATTCTCTTTACAACTAACACCTGCAAGAGTACTCTGCAATCAACGTCTATGCAAGCCGGTTCCTGCAAAGCTTCCTAACTCTAGTCGGGAAAGAACCAGAAGGACCACTGCCGAGCTCCTCAGGCAGGCCACCTACAAGACTCCTCTCCATTCACCATTCTGATTGGTCTTGCTAGATGCTGCTCAAAAGCAACCAGACCGCTGATGAATCCCCACCAATCGAAATCCCTTCTACATCATGGCGTTCCAAGGGAATCCCCAATCTAGAGCAACGTCAACGCAAGCACCTCGAGGTCACAGTCGAACTGGTGTATTTAATAGAGCCCTTCTAGAATGGAGTTAAAATGAGATTAATTGCATACGGTGTCAAATTAGGCAGCCATTCATTCTCCATCAAAGATATTTTCACCCCCTTTGTTTGTGTGTTAAATTAGTCTGTATATTAAAGTAGTTTAATAAAGTCTCTTCTGATTTTAATAGAAAGTGTCTCGTCTATATTTATGATTTATTGTCTTAAATTTTCTGATCTTGTTACTGTGCTCATAATTCGTGTTTAACATCAGGATATTATTACCGGTGGCCATGGGATTAATATCCCAGCTAGACATTAACTTAAACTTATCTGTGAATGAATAGTTGATCAGCTGTTGAAATATTAAATTTGTACATTTCCCCATTTTGAACTCAATCTAACAAAAGGAAAAGCTATTTTTTCCCTACAAGTGGTAAGAATTTCAATAAAACAGTTGTTGGATTTTGTTCAATTTCAAACATTAACCATTCCCTAGACCTATACCTTAACCTTCATAATGTTTCCAAACAATACGATTTGTCTAAATTGTTATAAATTTGTCAGTGTGAGACCCTGTTGAGCAACAAATTATTATTTTCTTTTAAATGTAGGCATATTTCAGGATACAAATCACCCAACTCTCTTTGAAAAACAAACCAGCCTCCTTTACCCATACGGCAGTGGTGGCTTAGCGGTTAAGGGTCTGGGTTACTGATCAGAAGGTTGGGGGTTCAAGCCCCAGCACTGCCAAGCTGCCACTGTTGGGCCCTCTCTCTGCTCCAGGGGCACTGTATCATGGCTGGCCCTGCGCTCTGACCTGAGCTTCATAACATGTTGGGGTATGCGAAGAAAATAATTTCACTGTGCTCTAATGTACGTGATTAATAAGGACTCATTAATAAAGTCATTTTTAGCATGCACGATGACCACACAAACATTAAAACATCTGAATGATACAGCAGGCTTCCTTAAAAACAGGCTAGAGGAGACGTTTGAGACTTGTAACAGAGATCTTATGAATGCTCCGTCAAGCCTTAAAAAGCACCATTTACACAATCAAACTGCATTGGCACCATTCATGAGTCACCCCACAATAATTATTCAGAGAGAACACTGAGATGTGGTTGTGTTTCAAGTTTTGTATTCAATTCATGCAGCTATACCCGACACACGCACGCACACACCTCCAATAAAAACAAACTTTGGCACAATAACAAGCAAGCCAGTGTAACAGACTTGGTAATGATGACAAAACACAAGAAGTCAGATCTAACTATAATCTCATGCTCAATCTTGGACTCTCTTCTGCAGTGAATTCCTATCAAAGCAGGAACTAAAGATAGCTCTGCACAATTTTTGAAATAATTTGAGAGTAACAAGAGACATGGGCATACACGAAACAGAACAGACTTCAGTCAGGGAATGATCTGCTATACGTTTTTCTCTAGTCCATGAATTCTCATGTACAGAATATTTTAACAGAATACACCTAGTAGATAAAATCATTAAGATTATTGTGCTAATATCTGATCATATTAGTAAAAAGGTGTGTCTGAATGTTTCTAGCTGATTTTATGCTATTTAAGATAAAGTAGGATAATTTGTTCTTCAGTACTGACATGCATCAAATCCACACAGTAGTTATGTACTGATTGTGAGCTAAATATTCTGATGAAATGTATATTTTATTAATGCGTCATTAAGATGCAGCTGCTATGAAGTACTGTGTTTGATAAATATGACAACCAAGCACTAAATTAAAACAAGCACCATATTAACACTAAGTAAATAGGAAAACAAAGAAAATGTGATTTATAGCCTGCCACCCTGTAGTTCAATATTTGAACAAAATCATGAAACTACAAGTGTTAAATGTGACTTTCTGTATTAAATGCAGAACTAACAACTACCTGATGGATTTCATAGACCCTAAACTTTTTCTGCTTGACTAAAGCAGCCCAATGTTCAGTAAAATTAGTCCAAAACCAGCCGATGTCCCAAAACTCAAAATATCATATACACTTCCTGTTTAAATCTTAATGCATTAAAATCCCAACAACTTTCACTGTTAAATGCATTGTAATATTTAAAATAATATACAATTTTAATAAAAAGCCATTAAATGATTCCATTTGGGGAAAAATCTCTGGGAATTTGATCATGCTGAATTAGTAACCTTATTTAAACCACCAGCTAATAGAAGCTTCTAGCCCATTTGCACATCATATAGATTTGGTAGATAAGGGTTAACTATGGCATTGGTAGGTGTATTGTTGACCAAAAGTGTCCCAACGGTGTGTGTGTGTGTGCATAATATGTGTATAATATATATATATATATATATATATATATATATATATATATATATATATATATATATATATATATATATATATAAAATAAAAAATCTAAACAAGTCCAAAAATCAACCAAAACTTACATAATGTTTATATTAATACTTAGATTAATGTGGCCCAACTGTAAGATAAAGACTTATAAAGGCTGAGCTGTGGAAGTGTTCAGAAAGCCAGATTCAGATGAGTTCAGGACCAAATGAAGGTGGTTCTAAACTGAGCCAGCTCTTATTGCTATCTGGGAATCACCTGAAGGGCAAGACTCTCACTACAGAGCTGATTCAGGCAAAAACACCTCCTGGGAGGAGGCAAAGACAGTCTCTTATTTTTACATCACTGTCAGTGGGAAGCAGATTTATAGATTGGACAGACGGTCAGACACATGAACATCAATAAAATTTAAAACACAGTCTGTCTGCATGGTGAGAGGAGAATTCAGAATGCACAGTAACCTTCAATTGGCAGAGAAGAAAGGACCTTGATTTCATTTGCTTGAAAGGAAAGAGGTGATCTGCCACCCATTTAAGTCAATCCTCAGTGATGTATAAAATAAGAGATTTAATTAATTAACTGATTGATTGATTGGTTATTTCATTTATTCATATTTTCATTATTCATTTATTTGTTTATTTTAATGTAACAGGTTTTGGATATCTATGAATGTGCCATTAATTATATTACAATAACAAAGTCAGTTATGCCGCTGAACTCTGTAATCATATACTTATTCATTAGCATGGCACTGAAAAATATTAAGTATTCTATCTAAATGAATGACAAATTATATCATTAGTCACCACTGTCTGATTTGTAACCAATGAAAGTAATGCCACTGCTGCTAGTCATGGGACATAAATGACTACATCTTCCACCTAGTACAGTAACTTCATCGAAGGTGGACCACAACAAATCAGAAAGGGGAAGAAAAAAAAAAAAATTGTGATTATTAATATTATCTTGTAAGTATTATTCAGTTCACATTTAAATGCATATTTAGTAGCAGGAACAATCCATGTCAAATGAAAAATAATGTACATTTTTAATTACTATTTTTCACCTTGGCTTAGTATGAGCAGTTTACCTCTGGTGGTGGGCCACCTGTTATAAGCACCAAAAACTGTCAATAGTTTTGTGAAGTTTTTGACCAGAAAGCTTAGCTACAGTGCCTTCAAGTAAAATTGAAACCCTTCGTAAATATGAGCAAAGAAGGCTGTGAAAAATTGTGTTTATTGTTTGATCCATTTGATCTTTTGTTAAAACAACTGCAATCAAACAACAGGTTTATCCAAAAAATATATCTTTGTTAAAAATAGGTGTTCAACAATTATCGGCACCCCAATGAATTCATGTGAGAAAAATATATTTGAAGCATATTCCCATCAATATATATATATTTTTTTAGTACAC
This sequence comes from Ictalurus punctatus, assembly GCF_001660625.3. Classification (NCBI taxonomy): domain Eukaryota; kingdom Metazoa; phylum Chordata; class Actinopteri; order Siluriformes; family Ictaluridae; genus Ictalurus; species Ictalurus punctatus. The sequence goes on from NC_030416.2 coordinate 25,897,740, forward strand.
CTGGGTGACTATAAACAGGAAAATGTTCAACCATGACTTCCTGTTTCACAGGGGTATAAGTATAAGGTAACACATATGCCAAATTCCCTTAGACATTCATAACAATTGGCAAGACCAAGGAATACAGCTGTGATGTGTGGCAAATGGTTGTCGGGTGTCACAAAATGGGAAGTGACTATAAGAAAATAGCACAAGCATTGAAAATGCCCATTTCCACCATCAGTGCAATAATAAAGAAGTTCCAGTCAACTGGAAATGTTATTAATCAACCTGGAATTGGACGTGTGTGTATATTGCCTCAGTGCACTGTGAAGAGGATGGTTCGAGAGGCCAAAAAATCTCTAAGGATCATAGCTGGAGAATTGTTGAAGTTAGTTGCATCCTGGGGTCAGAAAGTCTCCAAAACTACAATCTGAAGTCACCTACATCACCACAATTTTTTAGAAAGGTCTCAAGAAAAAAGCCTCTACTCTTATCCAAAAACAAACTCAAACGTCTTCAGTTTGCCAGACACTACTGGAACTTCAAATGGGATCGGGTTCTATGGTCAGATGAAACCAAAAAGTTTTTTGCCAATAAACACCAGAGGTGGTTTTGGTGCACACAGAGACATAGCCATATGAAAAAGTACCTCATGCCCATGGTTAATTATGGTGGTGGCTCTTTAATCTTTTGGGGCTATTTTTCTGCAAGAGGACCTGGACATTTTGTTAGGATAGATGGCATCATGGACTCCATCAAATATCAACAGATATTAAATGAAAACCTGACTGCCTCTGACAGAAAGTTCAAAATGGGCCGTGGTATGATCTTCCAGCAGGATAATGATCCAAAACATACATTAAAATCAACACAAAAATGGTTTTCTAAACACAAAATCAAGGTCCTCTTAGTCCCCTGACTTGAAACCCATAGAAAACCTGTGGGGTGAACTGCAGAGGAGAGTCCACCAGCGTTTGAAGGATCTGGAGAGATTCTGTATGGAGGAATGGTCTCAGACCCCATGCCATTCTCCAACCTCATTAGGCATTAAAGGAGAAAACTCAGCTGTTATCTTATCCACTGCAATCCTGGCCAAAATAGTGAATTAAAATATTTGAACACAAAATGTACTTTTAGAATATAGTATGCAAGTGGTTTTGGACATCTTTGAGTGCATGTTGAATGGCGTGTGTATGTGTGTGTACATAAAATTCAGATCAGACAATAGCTTCTGGATTGGGCTTCTACCTTTTAATTAAAGCGGAAATTAGCCATGCTTTCTCCCTTTAAAACATGCCAACTCCTAACACACAGCAGTGCATGAAGTAATGCCATGTATATGTATCCATTCGCATATGGCTAAAGCCACTGTGGCAGCCAGTCTCACTCATCTGTGCTGAACATGGCTATGGAATTCTCCCTAAGGGATTTTAAAGCTGCTTTAGGGTTGGAGTTTGAGAGAGTTTCTTTGAGTACTGCCTGGCTTCAGTCAGGGTTGAGGACAGATGGCCTACTGGACATCCATGTTGCAGCCTTCTGGTTCTCTCCAACTGTCACATATGTTTCCCCCTGCAGCAACTGCTTCCTGGTGATGGGTTTCCCACAATCCAATATACTCATCCCCATGTACCTAGCCCAAACCCTATGTGTAAGCTAAAATGCATGAAGTCACACATTTAGGGAATCATAAACACAATGTCATTGCAGTGCCTAGGATCAAAAATACACTTGCAATAATGAATTCCTTTTCATTAAAAATGGTTTATCAAGATTTCATAAATCTAAGACTTCAGAGATCATTACTGAATGTCAACAAGTATAGAAAAATGTCAATTTCCACTCTGAAGTGCAAGTCCTATGTGGGTGCTTCTGCAACGACAGTCACTTTTGACTCCACCAAACTGAATCAAATGGATCAAATACTGGATCAAATACTTTTTTCCCCTCACTGTATATTATATATATATATATATATAAAATTATTTATATAATTTTATATATATATATAAAATTATATAAATAATTATTATATATATATATATATATATATATATATATATATATATATATATATATATATATATATATATATATATATATATATATATATATAAACAAACTTCTATGAAAAAAAATGTCAACGTTTGTGCAACTTTGTAAATACTAATATTAAAAGATTTTTTAAAAATGGGAAATTTCATGGTTTTCTCTATGCCATGTAAAATTTACAAAGTTGCACAAACGTTGACATTTTTTTTCATAGAAGTTTGTTTATATATATATATATATATATATATATATATATATATATATATATATAAATAAATATATAAAATTATTTATATAATTTTATATATATATATAAAATTATATAAATAATTATTATATATATATATATATATATATATATATATATATATATATATATATATATATATATATATATATATATATAAACAAACTTCTATGAAAAAAAATGTCAACGTTTGTGCAACTTTGTAAATACTAATATTAAAAGATTTTTTAAAAATGGGAAATTTCATGGTTTTCTCTATGCCATGTAAAATTTAGACAGTAAACTTTGATGGCAAATGTTTTCATACACACAAAAGATAAAATATTTTGCTTTTTATTCAAATGTGTAAATCATCTCTAATTAAATGTTAAAATCATTTTTGCAAATAAAAATCTGAATAATAATTAAAATAAATCATTGCTACGGTAATGACATCTGGTGTTGTTAAGGACACAATGTTAATGGTACACGTTAATTTAACTTTAACAACAGGCTAGTGTAGAGAACAACAGTAACAGACAAAAGCAGAAGGTATTACATGTGTCAAAGATAGTAGAGGTAGAACTGATAAAGAGAGTAGAACTGATTTTCATGTTTCAAAAATATTATGGCCTAAAGTTGATGTGGAACGAATATTAATACTACTACACGAACACAAACCCATAACACAAACAGCATCTCACCACAACATTACATTCGTGTACCCAGCCCAATCTCAGTATCAATCTTGGATGATGCCTGGATAAGGGCCTATACATGCTTCATTTTTTATTTTTATTTTTTTTAATCACATTGATCAGTAATTATTTTTTTATGTCAAGGTGTGTAATGGCACTGTGTTTTATATTTATCAAGCATACTATGACAAAGCTTAACATAAAATTTCACTGCTGGGACTTAAATGCTTGTAGTTGCAGAAAAACCCATATGTGGATTTTAGAAAAAAAATTATTAACTGACAGCTATAAATAGTTCAACACGATATTCGTTCAGGCTACGAAGTCACTAATGGTTATGCTGTGAGCTGATATGCTCCACTATATGGCAGATGGTACCATGAGTTTTGTATGAATCATGTTTTTTCTCTAACCCATCCTACAGTAGTCCCTAAACCATCAGAAGATTATAACAAAAAGAATGTTACCTTTAAATACATGTAAAAGAGATGTATACATTTCTTGAGAAAGTGTCACTTTATGATATGCTAAAGAACCCAGGATAATTTGGAGCTTGATTCAGGCAAACTAAGTCACAAAAAAAAAAAATCCATAATGATTAACCCCGGTTTTAGATCTTTAGAATCAGATTTTTTTTTGTCACAACCACCAGCACAGTCAGAGTGACCCAGATAAACCATGCCATCTCTAGTGGATTTGACATGCCAGTTGATTTCAGCAGCCAAAGCTCCTCCGTGCAACCAGAAGGGAATGATACAGTAGAATGATTAGCCTGGAATTGTAGCTGCATGCAACTTTGTCCTCTGGTGTTGTGGACATTAGACATTCATGTATCAGTAGACCTGTCTAATTAATATTATATATAACCCATGGTGATATTTCCAAGCCCAGTGTAGCATCATTACAGACTTTTCTGAAATCTATCACCAGTTGGACTCACTGTGACAGACTATGTCGACTCATTTTCATTTTCAATGTGCTCCAACAGTTTTTTTATGCAGAGCTTGAATAGAGCTTGTCATATGAGCCAATGTATAAATTCACATTATTTCATCCTATTTGGAAAATAATTTGCAGGTGAACAGAATGTAGCGTCTCTCATTAACAAACTGTTTGGCTTGCTTGCTTCCTAATGGCTAAGGCTTTTTCATGCACTATAATATTGTAACCGAGTCAGTTACAATAATAAGACATTAATTAATGCCTTATATGAGTTCCTTAAAATAATTATACCAAAGATTGATTAAACTCTCAAATCTGATTGGTGTGCATTATATTTGTATAACAGCATGACTGACAGTAGTTTCAGCCATAACAGGAATGATAGGTTAATATTAATGTGCTCACTGTAATACGTTATTGTTTCTATAGTAACAGCTCATTTACAGGGACAGGAATGGCAGATACTCTAAGACTAGTAATGGATTTAAAAAGCATGTTGTTGTTTAACAAAGAAAAACCTGTAATCATTGATGATGGGAAGTTTTTTTTGTTAGGAGACATTTATTTAACAGTTACTACCAAGTATGAAAGAGAGAGAGAAAGAGAGAGAGAGAGAAAGAGAGAGAGAGGGAGAGCGAGAGAGAGAGAGAGAGAGAGAGAGAGAGAGAGAGTTTCGCCCAAGTATCAGAGAGACTGGCGCATGCCAGTCCACCCATCGGCTGGCATTTGGATGATGGGAGGAAACTGAAGATCCCAGAGGAAACCCATGGGGACATGGGGAGAACATGTGAGACTCCACACAGACAGCAACCCAGCTGTCAGAATAATACAATTTGAAATTGTTAATGCTTGAAATGACAGGATTTTATCTAAAACGCCAAGGAAGGAGTCCTTAAGTCTATTCGGTTTGGATTGATTTATCAGGGAACATCAGCAAATAATTTTTTACACGTCTCCTCGTGTTAAAAATCTTACATACGGACAACAATAAAATTACCCCAGGATGAGTGAGTTTCTAGCGGGTTGTATATTCTGCAAACCCAGAGGTTTGCACCATGGGGTAATACAATCACGCTCCATTCACAACATGGTGTCCATGTGGTCGAAGAGCCACTGGAGTAAAGAAGAGACCTTGGCTCTTATTTTAGTTTGGGGTGACCCAAAGCTGCAGCACTGATTTGAAAATACAATAAAACAACAATAATCAAAAAGTATAGAAGAAGCATCCATTTTTCATTTTGTTACTTGGGAAGTGTTTAATATGTGGGGGAGGGTTACTAATATAGGTGCTACATTTGCTGAATTTGGCAAATAGCAGCAGTTAAAGTAGCAGCAAGTGGCAACAGGAACCCCCCACCCCCCACATGCAGGGTAAAACCTGCATAGAAAATAACAGACATTTGCATCCAGACAGGTCTAAAATGATCAGACGAACACCGAGTTTGGTTAAAATAAATAAATAAATAAAAAATTAAAAAAAAACAGTAGGTAATGCAGCCTGTCAGAGGAGGCCTGAGAAAAACATCGACATTGCTGTATGGAACTAAAGACACAGGAGCACCCCAGGACCCCCTGTACATTTAAGCCAGTCCAGAAAGGGCTCTTCAGTGCAGAGGTCACGTGTAGCCGCTTGTTAAACACTACACCAGTTATACACCGAGTATGACAAGGTAAATCACCAATGTTAAATTCCCACAGAGATGATCTGCATATACAGGACAAATATTCAGTTAAACCCTGTTGGAGTTGACTCACCAGTTAGTCTGTAAATAGATCACAGATCACATCTACTGAGGCATGCTGCTTTGTTATCATTTCAGTACTACATTATAGTTAGATACTCTTGCAAACTGCATAAACGCCGTCAGACATCCCAACCTGCAAAAACTCATTTCAGGGAGGTGGCTTCACTGGCTACTGCGCCACACCCACTTTAGAGTAGTCTGGGGTGAAGTGTGTTTTGTACTTATTTTTTATTTATTTGGACATTCTACCATGGCGCTGCAGACACTAAACTGAACTGAAGTGATGGATGAACTGGACAAAAAAATTAATAAAAGAGATTTCTGGGATATAATTTGTAGGCATCAGGGAGCCGCTATTTCAATGCAGGAGACTCCTGGAACTTCTGGGAGAGATGGGATGTCTGCTTTCAGCGTATGTAATTGTATTATGCTAGGTTGCAAAATTCCTTTAATCGCATGCATTTTATCATTGTACAGAAACCCTGTTTGGTGTCAAATAATAGTCTTTATAAGAGGTTATGCATATAAACACCGTTTCTTCAAATAGCACTGAAAGGTTCTGTAAATCAATTATAGAAACAACACTGATAACGATGATAGGGAAAAGGGTAGAAATGTTGGAATTTACATACAAATCTGGTATGCAGTCATTTTCCCTTGGTAAGCCATTAATTATGGGATTCCATCAGGCCACTTCCACAGAAGTATAGAAGATTCCTCAGAAATCCATTTGAATCCTTCAATCCTTTTTGCTGTGCCCAGGCATTATCCTTGTTTGAGTGCTCACTGCCACAGTTCTCCTTGCTGGTGCCATAACTGATCAGAATGAAATAATTTATTTGTGGTAAAGTTCCTGAAATTACTATAATTGTATTTCTACATGTGCATTAAAGAAATCCAGTGCCACTGCCTCAAGCAGTTTAGATGAAAGACCCAAAATAATCCCTAAATGCTGCTTTATGTTGTGTGATAAAAGCAGTCTTATAAGTTTATTAAATGTCACACTGTATAAGGTGATGCTAATAAAAACTTTGTCATATTCTGTGACTGTGAAATATCAGATATGAACTGAAAGTCAGATTAAATTATTAAGATTCTCTCACAATAAGCCTATGATGCTAAAAAGTGATGACATTTTGGTTTTAGATGTTCATCATAGCAGAGTTCATGTGAGGTTTTGGTGCAAGATTCCTAACACTGCCAGAACTTCCTTGGTCACAATCAGCACATTCACATGTATACAGATGTTTCTGAAAAAATAGTTGTTTTCTCTGAGTGTTGGCTTCCCATCCACATGAAAACAGCATTTTGGGACACTGAAAACAAAGCAAAGAGAAAACACCTTCCAAGGTATGGACTGCTGACTAGGCTGGTACTTGCATTTAATTTATTTTTTTTACCCAGTGTGGACTTTCCCAACCACCAATTCACATCCAGTCACAAGCTAAATCTGCCCCATCATATAACAATTACCAACCAGGGAGAGTGGGGCAAATAAATTCTTCCTCAGAGACTTGTGAAGCCAACCTCCGCATCTTTTCAAACTGCTGTTCATGCAGAGCCACAGACAGTTCTTCAGAATTTTTTTTTAATTGTTGCGGCCAAAAATGCTTGATTTTGCCGCATCATTTTTCACATTTTGCAATGCAACTTGTTGAGGTTTTGTGGGGTTTTTTTTTTGCTGAACACTAATTGAATTTGGAAAAATGTAATTGCACGAAATTGTTTTACACAGTTGTTTTCGCAGTGATGTTTGTTGGTAAAGGAGACCTTTTAGCTATATTCATGTTCGATGCACATGAATCGAAGAGGGCTTTGGCTGAATGCTACATTGTGATGATGTCACATGATAGCCCAGATCTTGGCCAAAATCTGTAGAAATTCTGTGAATTTTGAAAGATTGCAAGGTCCTCCTAATATTGTGGAATTTGCTTGATTTTGCATTAATTTCTGCAATCGCAAAATCACAAAATTCTGGAGGGACTGCACAGAGCAGCGTAACACATTCAGAGGAACATGCTATCGGTCATATCTGCCTACATGGCCTCACAGACACCCATAACTGGCTAATGTCAAACTGATTGACCAGGGTGAGAGAGTATGGCTCCCTCCCACACAGGCCAATTTTGCTTTCTTGACCCCCAGCAATGGATGGAAGGTATCACTGATATTCAAACTCACAATCTCCAGATGATGGGGCAAACATTTTTCTGTTGCGCCACTTGTGGTGCATCAGAAAAGCTTTTGTCCTATTGTCTGGAGATTGAGAGTTTGAATCCTGTGTCCATGAACCAAGCGAGCAATACTTTCCTGGCATACCCTCCACTGTCAATCACAGTGAAACTAGCCACTCGTGGGCATCTATGAGCTCATGTATGTGGATTAGCACTGCTCCTCATGTGTTTTATGCAGTTGGCTGGCTTCACCTGTCTTAGAGGAAGTACATGATAGGTAGCTGTTGTATGAGAGTGGAGAGGAATCAGGTGAGGAATCTGCAGGGAATTGGCAGATGACTGAACTGGCAGATAACCAAAAAAGGGGAAATGTATGGGTAAAAAACATGTTTTCAAAAATATCTGTATACCTGTAGATGGAGCCTAAGACCACAGAACTGAACTTTCCAGCTTCATCTGCAAGGTGAATACACGCACTAACTGCATTATACTCTTGCAGCATCTGTGCTACATATGTGTTTGAGAGATAAAAATTCCACTTTTACTTACACACACACACAACGGATAATTGAGTGATGCCAATCTGACTACAACTAATATCTTTGGACTGGGGGAGTTAACCAGAGCACCTGTAGGAAACCTAATGTGCATTCTAAGCCTTGTGAGGGAAATTACTAATTTTTACTTTGTAATAATTTTGTTCTGTTCATGTTCATCTGAGGAAAAACACCTAAGGCCATGTCATGTCACTGAGATCAGTACAGAATGTTTATCTGCTTACAGAGACAAAAACATGTTCTTCTGTTCAAGGTTCGTCTGCACATCTTCTAAGACCCTAAAACAAAGCCTGTTTGAACTGCCTCAAACTGCTTCTTATCGGTACACAGAAGTGTGTTATGCTCGGTGTTTCATATATAGTAGTGGTTCAGCACAAGCACTTTAGAGCACTCTCATTATTCTAACCTGCTTTATTCTATCCTGTACTAACCATCTTTCTGTAATAAACCTTTTTTATTACAGAAACTTCAGAGGACAAGTCTGCAAGTGTTGTCTAATTTCCACAACAGCCTCAAGGTACACTGTTTTGGCAAAATGTTTCACAGGTTCGAAAGCACTGAAAAGTTCACCAATGCTTATTGAAGCCTGACTGAATCACACTGTAGCTGTGCTGCATAAAATATCATACTTACTAAACTAATTACTATATTGAATATTTTATTAATCTAAATTCAGAAAAGTAATAAGAATGGGCAGTGAAAAATAATTTCACAGGAAAGTAAACTTCAACATTGAATGCCCTTGTCAATGCTTTCTCCAACAAATAATGTTGTAGTGCAGAACTAATTTCATTAGTGGCTGCCATTTGTGAATGATTAAGGCCTGTTCTCACACAGCGCTTTGCTGGCCACAAAGTTCTCGGAGGTTAATAACCAGTTACAATCAATTATGCAACCAATCTGATACAATCAATGAGTCCCTCCAAACTAACACAGGAGAAAAGTGGTGCTGAGCACAATCAAGCCATATGGATATACCGGTACATGCTACAGGTCAAGGTGAATGCATCAAGAATATTGCAGCTATATATTTAAATATATATAATTATAATAATAATAATAATAATAATAATAATAATAATAATAATAGTTTTGAATGTTGTTAGGACAAGGAAAGGTTCAGGTGTATAATGTCATTCAGGGGAGGCTCACTTTATTTTGCATAATATCCTGTCTTTGGTTGCTTCCATAAATCTTTCAAATGTTTGCCATTCATAAAATCATGTCTATAGCCAACGAGCACCTTTGTTATTTATCACATTCATTAAATAATTTCTTTTCTTAGCATTGCCACCTCACAGGTCCTGAGTTCAATCCTGCTAGATTGCTCCTAGGTATAAATGTCTGTGAATGTGTGTGTAAATGCACTGGTGTCCCACAATTGGTGAAACCCTCCTCCTTGCACCCAGTGTTGCCAGAATTTGCTCTGGATCCAGTGCAACCCTGATCGGGATAAAATGGTTATTGAAAATAAATGAATACATTTCTAACTGTGGTCTGCTGATTGTTTCCCTTTAATTGGCTTACAGTATACAGTAGCTGCATATCTTAGGGTGTATTTCTTGTAAATTAGGTGTATACAAACATAATTAGGGCATGCTCTATGAATATGATGTAAATAATTAACTAGTGGATGGGAGCATGCAGCTGATCGATCATTTGCTTAAATTGCTATTCGTTTTAGGATTGCAAAAGCATCATTATTGTCTATATTTTTATTTATTATTATATATATATTTTTTAAATATGACAAACTCTTGCCTGCTGATGCCATATGGTCTTGGAATTTCTACACCAAATCAGACACCACAGTAAAGTTGGGGTGGAACATTCACTAATAGGTCCTGAGTGTTGCACCGATATCATCAACCGTAAAATATATCATGGACATTCTTAAGAACAAAACATGAATAAAAGAACACACGATATTGGTCACAATGACTATGTTTACATGCACATCTCTATTCTGATATTAATTGGAATTTTGCAATATTCTAATTAGTATCGAGTCATGTAAAGACTGCAATCCGATTGCCCGATTCAGATTAAGACAATATTCCGATTTCGCAAATTCTGATTCTCACCCCTGGAATATGCATGTTTTAAATTTGTTGCATGTAAATACCTTATTCAGAAAATCCACTGAAAGGTGATGTATGCGCATGCTCAGTCCACAAGGAATTGTGGGTGGTAACAGATGCTTAGCTGTAGGCTAGGTATTTAGGAATGGCACCTCAGGCATACTTACAATAACCATGCATACAAGAATATTCCAATACCCATCCTGTATGCATATAAACATTACATTTGAAATATGGCTGCAAAGGGAATATGGACCTTAAACTGAATTTGAGGTGCATGTAAACAGTTTATTTAGAGTAACATGTTGAGAATGGTTTGGTTATTATCTCCATCATTGTTCTGATCATTATTATATGCTTGCTATTTGAACTAATGATGTCCTGTAAGTTTCAAAATTGTACTTATAGCAAAAATTATCCAAGCATAGTATACTGAAAGAAGATTTGATCATCTAGAATTATGTCTAGAATGTGTAGGTGTGACTGGCCCTCACCTTACATATATTTGGTTTAGCTTGACTAAGCTTGCTTTGTGATCAGATGGGGGCAATGAAGGAAATACTTGCCTTTAATTACTAGCTTAATTACTTTCTGCTGACTTGACCATGTGCTGAAGTGTTATGTTAATTTATATCTCTCGATGTTAAAAATGCTGAATGTCATTTCTCAGTACTTAGTGTTTTGGTATGGTCTTACAACACTGTATGATCTCAGAACATGCCAAGGTTAGAGATGACCTACTAGCAGGCTAGGCCTGCTTCTCCATTATCTCTCCCCCCTCCCTTCAACTCCTTCTCTGTACAGATGCTGGCATCTCCATCTTAGAGTAAGTTGTTGAAGACTTTTTAAAATTATGCTTCTACTGGTGAAAAGCTGTGAAAATTCTTGAATCGCACAATAACCACCAGAGTCTGAAGATCAACACTAGTCTCCTGTGTACTGACTTGTCTTACAAAACTTTCCTGAATCAGACACAGTTCCATGTACCATTAGCTAAAGGCTGCACAATTAATCGAATATTGATCGCGATTATGATTTTGACTGCCCACGATTAAATGAACATGATCGACTGCGATATTAACGTTTAAATTTCGTCCTCCGCTAAAACTCCACTGCAGATCAAATCAAGCACTTCCTATACTTACAGCCTATCACCATAGAGTGGCGCATGGATGACGTTATTTTGTAGTGCCAAAACCCTGAAATGGGGTTAGCATTTAAGCGCTGGAGCTGCCAGCTTCGGTTCGAGCTCCAGCACTTTGCACGAGGAGAAATCACGATAATGCTAAATGGCACTACAGAGGTTGTTGGGGACATTAAACATCACGCCGAACAGGTAAAAACTTTGCAGATAAACTCAGGGCTCTACAGTGCGCCCATTTCACTCGCATTTGTGACTGAAAAGTATTTTGTGCGACTGTGAATAAATATTTACTCGCACTGGTGCAAGTGACCTGTTCTGAGTTGTATAATACAATCGGAATAAAAACTACAACTCCAAAATGCATCTACACCGAGCAACAGTTACTTTCACACTGCTTTTCACCTCCTCAGTCAACCGAACAAGTGTGTAAATACTGCAGAGAAGCCATTATGACGACAAGTAACTCTGTACATCATCTGCTTCAACTTCCCAATCTCACAACCGCCATCTTTTATTGATCCTGCAAAATGACCCGAACTTTCACCTGCTCGTGTAGACACAGCATCTTCATGCAGAGTAAATTAACAATAATGCTAACGCTACAAGGTGGGTTTAATTAAAACTTCTTCATTAAAAAATTCCTCACCAATCATAATAAACAGTAGCAACTGTTCAGGCTGTAAACATACAGTACACTGCCGCTCTCCTTCACTAACTCTAATTCACTTCATTTAAACTCACAGTTGCCAGATATCACTAGAAAAGTCAACTCCTGCTTCTATGTTTTGATTTAATCGCCCCAAAATATTATCAGCAGACATGGACACTGTACTGGGGAACCCATCTAAAACTGATAAACAAACAAAAATAACACTACTAAAATGTAAAAACAGAAAATGTACTTAGCTATAAATAAATCATTTAATATTAAAAATAGATATAATAACTTCATTAAATATAAATTAAACGAGAAATTAAATAATGTTTAATTACTATGGGTTGCATTTAATATCAATTTGACATTAAGCTTTGTTAGCTATTTCCTTAGAAAGCTACTAGCCTTTTTCCTAGTATGGATCATGTTTGTGTTCGTCTACTTCTAATTAGGACTCTCTCTATTGTTTTTAAGATATTTAAAAATAAATATATGATGCTTGTTTATTTATCAATTAACCAACAGTATTTCTCACTGCTATTATTTTAACTCAATTAGCAGTGACCATTACCAGAGATCTTACATTTAACTGTTTATGACAGACCTCCCGATTAAAGTTTAAACAAAAAAAGATTGGTATCTGGATCAGTATCAGCTGTAAAAATCCTGATCGGAACATCCCTAATGAACACCATTAAACTAAAGCTGCTTGCATCTGATGGGTAAATGAACTCACCCAATCACATCCCATATGAGATTATTCAGATATATACACAGAGCAGTTTGAGAACTGACTCCAGCCCAGAACCATGACAGTGGAAAATATCTAATAGTGTCGCTTTAAATATATTTAAGAGGAGCAGACTTCAAATACTGAACATTGAGGTTTATTTTATTTGTTTACAAGGTGGAACAGGTTAACGGTTGTTTTTTGCATACAGTCTGTAAAATTAACTGAACATATTAAATTTAGTTTATCAGAAGGTAAATGAATTTGTCATGACTCACACTATGTTCCTAAATTCTGTCATAATTGACAAGCTCAAGTTTTCTCATGCCTACTTGTTATATTGTGGCATGAGAAAACTTAATAAATGTGAAAGTGCAATAAAAATATGTTGTCACTAAAATCAATTAATAATCGTAATAAATAATGGAGATCTCAATATTGATCAAAATAATCAGGATTATCATTTTGGCCATAATCGTGCAACCCCACAATTAGCTTAAATTTGTGCTCATTTCTATATAATTTTGAAGAATAAGGGTCACTGTGAGGTTTTGAGTCCATTACTCTGAACTATCACTTCCTATTATCTTGTGGGTATTCTGGATTCTGTTTTTTGTTTGTTTGTTTGTTTTTTAAATCATATATAGTTTGGAGTTTTGTAATGACCCTAAACATAAAGTGTCTTAGTAAGGTATGAAAACATAAAAACATTAAGCATAAAAACACCTTGGTATACATTCATAACAAGGGGCCCCATGAGCAGCACATGCTTAAGAATGGAGGCCACTGATGAATATTAAAATTCAACTTCAGTCACATTAGTAATCCCTACTTCTGACTATTCATCATAATCCACACCTAATTTGGCATGATTCCATTCGGTTTAAATTTGCATGGTCAGTCATACATCTGTATTGGATCCCTGGTGGACTAGTGGATAGTATGCAATTCCCGGTCAGGGAACCCAGCCACCAGGGGTGCATTCTCATTGCTGGTCCCAAGCTCGGGAAATGGTAAGGTTTGCATGAATAAGGGCATCCGGCGTAAAACTTGAATCAATATATATGGACGAATGATCCACTGTGATGACCCCGGATGGGAGCAGCCGAAAGAGAGAAAGAAAACAGTCATGCATTTGTATTATAACTGACATGACTATTAATTAAATTAAGTTTTACTGTTGTCCAGACAAAAAAAAAAAAAAAAAAAAAAAATACACCATTGTTTTTCAATGACATAAGTCCAGCTGAGTATCTCAGAGGGAACTAATTTTACAAGGAACTGATTTGTACGTGTGTGGCTTTAATGTGGCTTCAATGTGACATGATTACTAAATAAGCTGATTACAAACAAGCTTCTTGACACTTATCAGATGATGACACACCAAAGTAAGCCATCTTATACATGCTATTACACTAGCACTGAGTGCACCATGTTCATCCATCCCAAATAATATGTATTTTTTGTCCTCCCTGATTGTGAATTCACATGAATTGATCAAGTCATTTATTTCTCTCAAATTTACTAATTGAATATGTATATACTATAAATTAACTGAACATTTTCCATCCGTCCATCCATCCATCTTCTATACCTTCCTTATATATCCTTTCTTCAGGGTCACAGGGAAACGTGGAGCCTATCCCAGGGAGCATCGGGCACAAGTAGGGATACACCCTGGACAGGGTACTGAACACGTTTAATTATTTTAATTATTATTTTAATTATTTTTATTTAAGATTTATTAAACTAGGCAATCTGATCAAAATGCAATAGCACACAATTTTCTTGGCAAAATATGTAGTATTAATTATTACTCTGCAATTACTTTGTTAAGTGTTTCAGTAAATATGTCAATCCAAACTGTGAACTAAAGAGAAGATTATTTGATCAAAAATAATATTGAACTTTCACAGAAAGCAAAACAGGTAAGAGGTATAAATAACAGGCAGCGGCTACTCTCTTAGGTAATTGATTACATTGGCTTACGGCCAATTGTCTTGCTTGGGCCTTTGCCTAACAATCATTCTCTGATTTTCACTCAGCAGCATAACCAGTAACACAGAGATGAATCAGCACTGTCTAGTCATGAGGGCTCTTTGCCAGCAGGGTCTTAGTGAAGCAGCACATCCTGCCAAAAGCAGTGTCACACACTTGTATCAGACCTCATCCTCTATCTGGTTGGGCCCAAATTAGTTTAATTTTTTCTAAAGTCCTGACCACCCATTAATCCTACACTTCCAAACAGCCAGGCTTGTTATCAGGAGGTCCAACTGACCCCACAAATTGAATCCAGGTCTCGCTTTTCTCTGTAGTCAGCTCTACAATACTGTCCAATTATACACCAGTTCAAGCAACTAATTGCAATTAAGTAAAGATTCTTAATGATGTACTGGTTTCAGGCATGTGGCCACTATATCACCTTCTTGTTGAAACATCATAAAAGGAAAGGGTTATCAAGAAAATGATCTTGAACAATGGACAGATGGATCTTCAATTTTATCTTATGTTGTGAGTGTAGCATTGGTGTTGCCAGCGTATTTATTGAAGTAGAAACACATTTATTGAGGTAGAAGAAAGATGTCTGATTGCTTTTGGCAGCAATAGTCTACCCTTTTCTGTAATGTCTTTATACTTTCTCTAGACATAGTAGAAGCATTTAGACATTTGACAGCATCATGACACAAATTCACTCAAACTTCCAAATGCAAATATTTTCTATGTGCCATTAAAAAATGCAATCTTGAAAATCTCTTGAAAATGTGTGCCCATTAGAATCTGCCACCAGGATTAGAACATACAATTAACATAATATGCTAAATATGAGGAGGAGGACTACAAGTGTAGGTTATCAGCATGATATTTATTTGGACAAACCAAAATTTAGGTTGGACACAGGACTAAATCCAATACCAAAACAATAGCACATGGTGCTTAAATGGCACAAAAAGGGAATCTATGAGAACACCAAACATACAACAGAAACCGAGCAAACCACTGCTGATCTTCACAAATCAAAAATGTATATAACCAATAACCACAACAATCATCAATCAACAAAGACGTACAATAATTTGAAAGATTTTGTACATTATGCAACCACTGGCATAGGTAAAGGCCTGCCAAGACACGGATCTTGTTCCTGTGCCTAGTGAGATAGATGATCAGGCTGGCAAAGACAAATCCTGGAGTCATTCTGTTCCATCATTCATGCCAACAACCTAGAAAGCTTTCCATAACAAAGCAACTTTTATAGAACAGTGCAAACTGAGAGCAGGTGCTGTGTTCAGATAAGACCAAGGTAGAACTGCTCATAAGTATGTTTGGTATAAAGAGACTGCTACATATCTCAAAAAGAAAGCCATACCTACTTTAAGAACGTGAACTGGCGACGCCCTGAGACTGCTTTAGCTAAATCTCAATAGCTACCAATTAACCAGCAAGACTAATGAGGCGTTATAGCTCATTGTATTATTGTTCATTCATACTGATGCTGGAAATATAAATGTCTTTAATAAACATATCACTGACTTTAATACATATATTGAGATGTGCCAATAATTCCAGGTAACTCTATGGAGAATTATAGTAATTACAGAGCACAGTTTAACATTGGGCATTTCAATAGAAAAAGCTGATGATCATTATTGGCACATGCAGTCCATACATTAATGACAAAATCAACAAATGCACATACCTGTATTAAAAATGAGCATGAGATGTAATAGTTATGCATGTTACATGTGTGGCTGTCTTCACATGGTCAGATTATGACATTTTCTAATATATATATATATATTTCTGAAAAGTACAGGCAGTAAAAACAGTATTACTATGAATTCAGACTTTAATATACAGAAAAAAACTCACTACTAGCACCACATAAATATTTAAATATAAGTGATTTGTAAATGTACTTTGACTTGCATTTAAAAAGTTGTGACAGGGCAATTTAGGACTAAGCGATGTGACAAGTTAAATATACGGTGGCCGTGAAGTGCAAAAACATTAACAAATCTAAAAACAAATTGGAATTTGGCCAATAGTTGCTAAAAGCTTTTTATAATCGACCAATTGCTGTGCAAGAAGGTGGGAATTACAAAAAGGGCTTAAAGAAATGCAAACATGATGCAGTATTAGACCATAAGCCCATCGTAATGAAACCAAGGCCAAATCCCGACATTTTCTCAAATTTAGACGCTTTTTAAGGTCCAAAAAAAGAGAGTCCATGTCCCAGAAAAAGAGGACGTATGGTCACCCTAACAAAAGCATTTCAGAGAACAATTTCTGTTCATTTCTACCAAATTAACTTTGCACAAAATTTATTTGCACATGGCCCAGGGGGTTGCTCATGTGAGCCACGACTGGCAAGAGAGAACCAGAAATATAATCAAGCAGCCGTCTATATTGGGTCATGTCAAAAGATTAATTTCTTTGGTTTTAAATTTTGAAAAAAATTATAATCCTGATAGCATTCCCATTTTCTTAACAAAATATACCTGTAATCTGATTACTTTGTTTTTTGTAGTAAACTGTTTTTTAGTGTCCTGATTACATAACGTCATTACATTTATTCCGTTACTCCCCAAGCCTGAGTGTGGGTAAGCACTCTTCTTTGTTTCAGGATAATTTGCAGTCATTTTGAGAGTTAGGAGAGTCAGCAAAGTTGACCAAAGCCAGACATTCACTGTGTGAGAAAAGTACACTTAGCTAGCAAGATTTTAGACATCTTTATGCAGACTGACTACATTTACTGCTTATCTGATATTGCTTTTGTAGGCAGAATGTAAAGGCAAGATTAAAAGTAGCCTAAATAAAAAGATTCTTTTGGAAAATGTATGTTTTCTTAGAGTAGAGATTCAAAAACATTTTGATTATTTGGACAGATTTTTCAGCATTTTGGTTGTTTTAAAGATTTCAAGGTTATAGCATCTGATGGGTTGTCTCAGACCGCCACACATATGAATTGAGAATTACTATATTAGCAGAAGTAGTTTTCTTTATCACTGTTGGTATAGATTTCTATATTGATAAAATTACTGATAGTGTTAATCTGGCCAAACAATATCTTATCAAGCACAAACAAATATATACACAACAGACTCATTGTCCTTTCAGTGCTTAACTAATAGACAAATCACAGCACACATATGATTCTGTGGGATTTGCCTTGCCAACTGAAGGAGATATAAATAAACCAGCTCGTGATGCTAAGCACCAAGACCTTGTTTACAGACTGCAGCAAGGCCCACTCCCTGAGGACACACACTATTAAACAAAGATATTTACACAGTCCTGTAAACATGGTACTGCAGTCACATGAGGCCTGCTCTAGTACACACTCACACATACAGACACAGACACACTGTATAGAACAGTATACTCCATGTCCTACTCCCTTCCACTCATTGTAACCTTCATCATTTTCTACCCCTCCTCCATGCTATAATCTCATTCAACGACAAAGAAAGAGCAGAGAGGAAAAAAGCTTTCTCAAACATTACCTCTATTTTTTTTTTCCTTCAAAGAGCACTTAGCCTTAGCATTCACATCAGACGAAGAAACAGCAATCAGAAGCAGCCCAGACTCACAGCATCACATGACTCTATACCACCTGCTCCCCTTTATTAGACATGTGGTATGGTTTATACCAGAGGATTCTGGGATTTGTAGTTTGCTGCAGAAAAGGGTAGACAAACTGTAACAGGCCATATTTCACAAGACATATTTAGCCCAGAGTATTTCTCATGGAATAATCATAAAAGGAGTGCAGGATCTGTGGATTTATAACATTAAAAGAAATAGGTTCATACAGTTTTGAAACAATTTTGGAAGCACTCTCTTTGACTGAGTTTCCGGTAGTGTATTGGCCAGATTCTGCTGATCATTATTAATTCTGAAGGTCATTCCTAATTAAGCTGTCAGTTTGTAATTTTTATAGTCAGTCATGATTTTGCTGGTCAGTCATGATATTTCTGGCTGTTTCTGATTTTGCTGCCCATTCCTAATCTTGCAGGTCATTAATGATTTTCCTGGTAATTACTGAATTTCTTGCTAAGTTCTATTTTTACTATTCATTCCTAATTTTGCTGGTCATTCTTGATTTTGCAGTTCATTTCTCATCTTGCTGGTTATTCCTAATTTTGCTGTTCATTCCTAATTTTGCTATTAATTCCTGATTTTTGGTGTTTATTCCTGATTGTGTAGTTAATTCCTGATTTGTTGGTCATTCCTAAATTTGTTGGCCACTCCTGACATTGTGGTCACTCCTAATTTTTCTGGTCAGATGTGCAGTTCCACCCGCTGATCTTTCTGGTTGTACCAAGGACACCATTGTCTGTGGTCCTGGCTTTTGAAATTAAACAAAAAAAAAAGTTTCACCTTCAAATGGATGTCTGAACTGATGCCATTTATCAGTGTCACTCTAAATCTGATTAACCATTAAAAATTCTTTAGTTCTGTGTAGTTATGAGGGAAGTTAACTTAAAGTTTGTACTATTATACAGGTTATCCATCCTCATCAAGAAGTGACAGAATTAGGCGAACCGCTCCCAGTCTTAACAAATCATACCTGTAGCTGAAAGAGGCTGTTCTCCGCACTGCTTGAGCTAAATGTGGCTGCTAGCTGTGGTGCTGCTGAAGCCGATGGACGCTGCTGTCCATGGTGTTGAAGGCTGGAAATCACAGTGGATGACAGCATGTGTGGGTGAGAAGCTGCTTCTCTAGACAGCCTGTCATTGCAACATCTATTGGAGTGACCAACATAATTTTATTAGTTCAGCATTAAATAATGACTGCTGCAGAGGAAGAAAACATGTAAAAGGAATAATGATAAAAAATATATATATACCATGGTCCTGAAACTAGTACTCATGTCCGAACTCCCCCAACACAGAGCAAAGATGTGGGCAATCTGAGAGGCCCTGGATACTGGTTTCAGAACCACTCCTGTAATATGTGGCTAATACAAGTAGTTAAACAGTTAATGAGGCTATAGACAATAGTGCAGCAGACCTACACAACATGTACGTATCTTTACCAAATTGAAACAAAAATTGCTGGTGAAAAAAGATAATTGCTCTGATAATTGAGTTTTTGCTGGGAAAAAGAGCAGCTGTGGAAGCCATTAATGGCTGTGTCTGGTTTGGAGGAAAAGAGAGAATGGCTTCATCAATGAGAACAAGTTGCTTTACAGATCAGATTTTTTTCCCCCCAAATTATATTATAATATCAAACTTCAGCAAAATGAATATTGCAAATCTGAGTTAGGGAATTGAAAAACTCGGATTCATCACATTTCACCAAAAATTGCAGCCATCTTTCTTTTCTCTTTATAAGGAACAGAAAAGAAAAACACATGGACACCGTCAGAGGAGCATGTGCATGCAGAGACAACATACTACAAAATAAAGGTGTACAATATGAGTGTAACTAGGTTGAGGTCATTTATTCAAATCAAAATAATAATTGACAAAAATGACTAAAAAATTCTAGTATACAAGTGAATAATGAATACATCCATGAATTTAGGAATCCTTCTACTGAGAACTGTATGCAACATAGCATGTCTAAGGAATTTGTCATGAGGAAATAATTGTACAATTTCACTATTTTTAACTAAAATCGTAAAATACAGGCTGTTGTCAAGGCAAAATCGATTGATTTTTGTACTCGCAGTACAATTTACTTGCTTAAAGTCTTGAAAGTCAAATTAGCCTAAAGGTCAGGTATTACATTTGCATAAGCCTCTTTAAGGTAGTTGAAGAAAAAGTCATACAAGTTACAGTAAATTATGTCTTAATTTCTTAAAATTATCAGAGGAATTTTCAAAGTGATGATTCATTACTAGGCTCCCAGAGACAGAGTAAGCATCCATTTGCAGAAGGTTTATTTTTTTTAAAACTCAATGTCAAGGACACTCAAGGTAAAAACAAACAAACAAACAAACAAACAAACAAACAAACAAACAAACAATTAGTGCAAAGCAAATCCAAATCGTAATAAATAAATAAAAAAAGTTCAGGTAAAGGATTAAGGTCAAAATAGTGAAATTCAGAAATAGCAGCAAAAAACATTGGCAAGGCAAAACATAGAAAATCATGCACAGAGAGTCTATGCAGAAAAAACACAGCTGAGAACTTACAAGAATGGATAGCAAACTGCAGGACGTTGCACCATGTCCATGTACTTTATATATGTTTCAGACAGGAAGTTCATAAGGTAATTATGAACTGCATTGCTTCATAGGGTCATAGTCCTAAAATTCAGCCCTCTGGCATTCTGGAGTGGAAAAGTCTGGGGTAGATGTTAAAGCAGTGAAGTTAGTTTCATAGTTCTCACCTCTGATAAGGACATTAATTCACATTTACTTATACAAACTCATATCTACACTCTTTTAATTTACATTGATGGATTTTAAACAGGTTTTTGATACGTTTCACTGCCTTTAATCAGCGTTAGACTTAAATTTCAATTTCAGTTTATTCTTCTGGGATCCTCTTTGAGATCCACACTCACTAGCATGGCTATGAAGAAATATTAACATGCACAAAAATCTCATTTGCATATTATAGACACCCCCTACTTTGCACATGACATTTTTCCTTGAAATTACCTGAAAAATGTCCATTAAATGCAAGCACAACTTATTTCCTGCACTTGCAAATTAATACTAGTATTAATCCTACTAGAGGCTTTTCTTTTTAAACTGGCCTATATGTATCAGGGTCAACATCTAATTGCCTCTCTAGGTTAAGTGGGCAAGAGGATAATAATAGAATTCTCTCTTTTTGTCATGTACACTTATAACAGACACACACATTTACACATATAGACACAAATAGACAGGGTGCTGATTATAATAATCTCGTGGAGCTCAAGTGAGTCAGAAGAGGTGACAGAAGAGAGAGAAGTTTCATGTGGTGTGGTAGACTGAAGAAGCATAAAGAGAAAGTGCATTAACAGGATTGAAATGTTATTTCACACAACTAAACACCTTTCCCACATTCACAGTGTGAGCATACAAAGTGCCTGTTAGCCCAAACACCCAGCATGATAATGATAATGATATCCCTGCCACGGGCTGGGAAGTTTCCTCCAAACCCTACAAAAATGCTGCAGTTATCCAACACTCGTCTCATCAACAGATAACAGTAAAGCATGTATGTGGGGTTAAAATATATTTTTGCTTGTACTGAGAATTAGTCATTTAAGATTTGGGAAAGTGTGCATCCACAATTTCGACTGATATCATCCCAGTGCTAAAAGGTTAAACTCTGTGACACCCACTGCATTCGCTCATACTGGCCTGGAGAAGCTCTGCTGATGGGATATGAAATGAAACAGCATGCAACAGTCTCCAGATTGAATTATAGATGGCTCCTATCTGCTGACAGAGGGCCAGTGTGTCAGGCCTCCTCAGTGTCATCGTGCGGTGCTCTAAGCCATATTGTCCCATTTACTGTCACCTTCCCAGAAATCACAAAGAGGAAGAAGTGGCAGACCCCACAGTGCAGTTTAGCTCTGAATGAAGTGATACAATTAAATAAGGTATTAGGGATATAGTCTTCGGCAAAAAAATAAATAAATAAATTCTAGATTTATATAATTTTCTTTAAAAATTGAACATCTAATAAAGTGCTTAATTATCCACCATTTTAAATGAATGGATCACACATTTAAGTCTCATTATTTTGCATTTTGCAATATTGTATTATTTAAAACATATATAGTCATTCATCTTCATTAATCGCTTTATCCTGGTCAGAGTTGCTATGGATCTGCAGCTGGGAGCGCTGAACACTGGGAGCGTATCCCAAAAGGCACCCTGAAATGGACTGCAGTTCTGTATTCTTATTATTACATCTACTGCAAAAATTACACTTCTGTTGCCCTCAAGTGATAGATTTATTTTCAGTAGATTACTCACCAGCACCAAAGAAGGAGGCTACATCACCAAATTTTGGTGTCCTTGAACTGGCTCTCTGTCCATTAAAGGTTAAGTATTTACTGTTTGCTTTCAAAGCTTGTAATAATAGATCTTTGATCTACTATACCACTAGTCTGCTCTGAGTTTTCTAAGGATTTCAGACCAGTTACTCTTGGTGGTTCAATGATCTTGGTTGAACTCTATATGTAAAAGCATTTTTGTGGGACATCATGTGTGCTTCAGCTATTGTGGCTTTAAATAAAGACTACAAACTTTTGCAAACAAGCATTTCAATGTGTAAGGTTCTGTCATTTATCAGAGTTTTATAGGTTCTGCATTTTTTCTTGATTTACTTTACTTTATACATTGGTTTTATTTGTTCTATAGCATCCAACCATTCATTTTCAATATCACTTAAACTACACAGGGTCATGGGGGAGCCTGGAGCCTATCCTAGAGAACTCAGGGCACAGGGCGGGGGACACCCTGGACGGGGTGCCAACCTATCACAAGGCACAATCGCACACACATTGAGACACCACTGACAATTTGGAAATGCCAATCAGCCTACAACACATGTCTTTGGATTGTGGGAGGAAATAAAACTTTATAAATGAAACTACTTGAGTACTTATTATATTTTCACTGATTTGGTCGTCCTCCTGACTTTCCATTATTACATTCATGTAACTCTGTAATTTGCTTGTCCGTATGCTGTGCTTGAAGCCAGACCTAATTGAGTGTATTAATATCTAATTAATTTTCTCAATAGGGCACAATTAGGATGCTTCATTTAGTATAGTTTAAAATAGTGCTGTCATTGCAAAATTATATCTTAATTGATAAAATCTAAACATCCCAAACTTCCAAAATAATTAGGCCAAAACATTAGCAAAATAATATGGTTTTCCTCTCCTGTGAAAGTAAACAGATATAGAGACATAATATATTTTCTCATACTAGCAGAATATCCAGTTCCAGAGAATAGTGGAAAATATAAGCTAATAGTATGCCATCTCACAGCAGTGGTGAGTGGACTTTGGAGGTAATACCATAAAGCAGGGTTCTTCAGCACCATTACTCTCACTCCCCCTGCATAATCACTTACACACCACAGCAGGCTACACTGCTAACCATGAGAAGGCAGCTAGAACAAAAAGCTGAATTAAAATCTGTACCAGAGATAGAAGATTTCAGGTAAAAGGACAGAGTGTTTTTTTTTTTTTTTTTTGGCCCACACAGATTTGGGTGTTTTATCACCAGTGCGCTGATAGAACCTGTGCACCCGATTATAACACATAATAAAGTGTAGGTAATGAAATGTAATGGCCCATGCTATGTTCGGAATAATAAGTAGAACAAAACAGCACAGATTACCACTCACTCCTCTCAGTAGGTACATGGGCCTGGGATTAATGTAAAGCATCTATTTATACAAAAAAAAACCCTTTGGTTACACCATCTTACCGAATGTTCTATTTTATGCAGAGTATGTAAAGTCACATGCAATTATGAAAGCAAGTGTTTTTTTTTATTTTTTATTTTTTTAGTCTTTCTTGATAAAAGTCTAGTGTGCCCTGCGATGGATTGGCACCCTGTCCAGGGTGTACCCTGCCTTGTGCCTGATGATCCCTGGGATAGGCTTCAGGTTTCGCTGTGACCCTGAAGGAAGGATAAGCAGTATAGAAGATAGATGGATGGATGGATGGATGGATAAAGGTGTTTATTTTTACTAGCTTAAAATGGGTTCAGTTTACCAAGCTAGTAAGATTTATAAGTTTAAAGTTTCAATAAAACACACACTTCTAAATCCAAAGGGCAAAAACAAATTAAGAATATTTAATGTGTTATCTATTTTGTATTGTTTATATGATTATTGGTGCCTTGAGTATTGAATTAAAGTTTCAGACAACTACAGTACATCAGGGTTATCAAGGTTACAATATTTGCACCAGATGGCCTGTTTTGATTTTTCTCTCATCAAAAAAGGCTGAAGAGACTCTTCCACCCCAGCGCAGATTATATTAGTGTTGTGAGTCAGAGGAAAGCAGGAACAAACAGAAATTCTGCAACATTATTTGATCTCAACAATTTTACTGTTAAGACTAATCATTTTAATCCTAATATTATCACACACATCTCTCCAATGAAAGCAAGGGTCACCATAAGAATAAAGAATATTATAAATTATTCCAGGCCATACTGTGAAACTGTTAATTCTGACTCCCTGTAATGTGTCAGCTGTATAATTTGGAGCAGTTAAAACAGTAGGGGTTAGGAAAGCTTTCCAAATGGTCTATAGGTGTTATTGTGTAGGTGTCACCACAGTCTGTTTGTTCACTTCTCAAAGCATTTAACAAATTTGACAAGACTCAAAAACTGAAGTTCGTTTAACTGCAAGTAGAACTGTCAGAAAATTATATGGACTAAGCATTAAGTTAGATTTACTTCAGGTATTTAAGCTCTGTTGCATGAAGCATATAAACTATATTTGCATAAAAGAAAGGATAAATGTATGCTTGATTTACTTACAGTATATGTGCAATATTTAACAGTTTCAATCAAGTAGATTTTACTTATATTACATGAAGTCACATTTACTTTAAATGCAAATTGTGGCCACTATTTTTTATTGTTTTGGTGTAATTGAGGGGTATCCAAACTAGGGGTCATGATCCCAAGTGGAGTTGTTTGATTTACAAATGGGTTTGTGAGAGAAACACACAGTCTCCTCTTTTGTTTCATTAATTTATTTTACAAATTAAGATTAGAAATATCGAAAATGGATTTTGTGTGCTAATATTTTGAATGTTACTGGGAGACACTTTCAAACAACCCACATTTGAATTGCCTTTTCACTATCTTTACATGCTGTACTAGCCTAATTAAGCAAAAATAATGGGAAAAAAATTCTTCTTTCATCTACTTCCACTAAACAAACTAGCATTGTGTCTCAAATCAAATGGACAGAATGAATTCTAGAACATTAGTGAGTACTATCACTAACTGGTTTTCCCAGAGTTAAAAACCTCTCACCTCTCATGTAGCCTTTAAACCTACCCAAAGGTCTGTTTTGCGTTCTTCTGTAATTTCTAGGCTAGTAAGTGCTTTTGAAGGTAAAGTAAAAGCTTTCTATTTGATACAAGGCTCATGACAACAGTCACAACAATGGCAGAAAGTTTTAAGACAGACAGAGCTCTTTAGTCTGTTTAAAGTTGCTGTGCATAAAATCGCTAAACATTTTACAGTTGACTTGGAAACCTGACAGACAGGGATGTTTTGGTTCAGACATGCCATCTAGTGAATGCCACTTTGACATCCTCCAGATGTACATAAGATCCCTAGCGAATGTGTGACGCTCACACTGCAGCTTCTACATGCGCACAAGTATAAACCAGTCTTCTCTGCTTCACAACACACCACCCTAGTGTGGATTATTATCCTATAACATAACAGGCTGGTAAGCCAGTGTAAGGAAAATTCCTTTGGTTTTTAGTCCCTTATGTGACACATACGTATGTATGTGACTAACATAATAAAAACCTACAAATATTACAGTAGTAATATATTATAAATCTGGAATTAAAAAATTGTACATCCTATCTATCTATCTATCTATCTATCTATCTATCTATCTATCTATCTATCTATCTATCTATCTATCTATCTATCTACAGTGCATCTGGAAAGTATTCACAGTGCTTCACTTTTTCCACATTTTGTTATGTTACAGCCTTATTCTATAATGGATTAAATTCATTATTTTCCTCAAAATTCTACAAACAATACCCCATAATGACAACATGAAAGAAGCTTGTTTGAAATCTTTGCAAATTTATTAAAAATAAAAAATAATAATAAAAAAAAAGCACATGTACATAAGTATTCACAGCCTTTGCCATGACACTCAAAACTGAGCTCAGGTGCAATCTGTTACCACTGATGATCCTTGAGATGTTTCTACAACTTGATTGGAGTCCACCTGTGTTAAACTCAGTTGATTGGACATGATTTGGTCCCACACTTAAAAATGCATTTCAGAGCACAAACCAGGCCATGAAGTCCAAGGGATTGTCTGTAGACCTCCTAGACAAGATTGTATCGAGATACAGATCTGGGGAAGGGTACAGAAACATTTCTGCAGCATTGAAGGTACCAATGAGCACAGTGGCCTCCATCATCTGTAAATGGAAGAAGTTTGGAACCAGCAGGACTCTTCCTAGAGCTGGCCGCCCAGCCAAACTGAGCGATCGGGGGAGAAGGGGCTTAGTCAGGGAGGTGACCAAAAACCCGATGGTCACTCTGACAGAGCTCCAGCGTGTCTCTGTGGAGAGAGAAGAACCTTCCAGAAGAACAACCATCTCTGCAGCACTCCACCAATCAGTCCTGTATGGTAGAGTGGCCAGATGGAAGCCACTCCTCAGTAAAAGGCCCCTGGAGTTTTCCAAAAGGCACCTGAAGGACTCTCAGACCAAGACCAAGACAAAGATTGAGCTGTTTGGCCTGAATAGCAAGCGTCATGTCTAGAGGAAACCAGGCACCAGTCATCACCTGGCCAATACCATCCCTACAGTGAAGCATGGTGGTGGCAGCATCATGCTGTGGGGATGTTTTTCAGTGGCAGGAACTGGCAGACTAGTCAGGATAGAGGGAAAGATGAATGCAGCAATGTACAGAGACATCCTTGATGAAAACCTGCTCCAGAGCGCTCTGGACCTCAGACTGGGGTGAAGGTTCATCTTCCAACAGGACAACGACCATAAGCACACAGCCAAGATAACAAAGGACTGGCTACAGGACAACTCTGTGAATGTGCTTGTGTGGCCCAGCCAGAGCCAGACTTGAACCCGATTGAACATCTCTGGGGGGGGTCTGAAAATGCCTGTGCACCGATGCTCCCCATCCAACCTGATGGAGCTTGAGAGGTCCTGAAAAGAAGAATGGGAGAAACTGGCCAAAAATAGGTGTGCCAAGCTTGTAGCATCATACTCAAAAAGACTTGAGGCTGTAATTGGTGCCAAAGGTGCTTCAACAAAGTATTAAGCAAAGGCTGTGAATACTTATGTACATATGCTTTTTCTGTTTTTTTTTATTTTTAATAAATTTGCAAAGATTTCAAACAAACTTCTTTCACGTTGTCATTATGGGGTATTGTTTGTAGAATTTTGAGGAAAATAATTAATTTAATCCATTTTGGAATAAGACTGTAACATAACAAAATGTGGAAAAAGTGAAGCGCTGTGAATACTTTCCGGGTGCACTGTAAGTAGAATTATTTGGATTCTTCTTCTTTGCTCAGGTATATACTCAGCAAAAAAGAAACGTTCTCTCACATTCAACTTGTATTTCTAGCAAATTTCTTAACATGTGTAGATATTTGTTATAACACACACACACACACACACACACACACACACACACACACAAAAAAATCAACAACTGAGACATAAAATGAACAAGTTTCACAGACATTTGACAAACAGAAATGGAATAATGAGTCCCTGAACAAAGGGGGGTCAATATTAAAAGTAACAGTCAGTATCTGGTGGACTCCAGCTGCTTTAAGTACTACAGAGCATCTCATCCTCATGGACTGCACCAGATTTGTCAGTTCTTGCTGTGAGATGTTACCCCACTCTTCCACCAAGGCATTTGCAAATTCTCAATCACATGATTACATGTAATTTTCCACTGCAAGGACAGTCAGCTGTCCTTCCTATCTCCCTGTACCACTGTCTTAGGTGTCTTACATTACAGACATTGCAGTTTATTGCTCTGGCCACATCTGCAGTCCTCACGCCTCCCTGCAACAGGCCTATGGAATGTTCACTCAGGTGAGCAGGAACCCTAGGTATCTTTCTTCTGGTGTTTTTCAGAGTCAGTAGAAAGGTCTCTTTAGTGTCTTAAGTTATTGTGTGACCTTAATTGCCTACTGCTTATAGTCTTTTATAAGGACTGTTCCACAGGTGCATGTGGAATAATTGTTTATGGTTCACCAACAAGCATGAAACACATTGTTTAAACTCTTTCCAATAAAGGTCTGTAAAGCTTATTTGGATTTTACAAAATTAGCTTTAAAATACAGTCTCCTGAAAAAGGGATGTTTCTTTTTTTTTTTTGCTTAGCATATCATTTTCTATAAAATTATACACTTATGAGACACCCAATATAGCTGAGAGGTGGCAACACTACCTTGCACCACCGTGTCACCCATGCATATTTCAAATGATCTCATATCTGCATGTGATTTGATGTAGTTACAGAGATGCCTGACATGCAATCGGTGGGAACTGGATTTGAACCACTTAACTGATCTTCAGTTTAGCTCTACAACCCATTATATGATTTACAGCCTTAATTTTAATGGGTGTCTACATAACGTTATTTTGCTTAAATTGTATCTTCAAGTATTTGGAGCAGCAATACAACTGTGGAAAAATAACAACGATAGCAAATGGCAATATAAGAGTGGCCCTCATTTAAGATCTGCATTTATATGAGATCCACTCGGTACATACAAATCTGACTGAGCACTGAGCTTTACAAGGTGTGTGTGGACAGGAGGATAATGATCAAGATAAAAATTCATTTGAACACATTGAGGAGATTATGCTGTAATTGTTTTAAAGCCACATTCAATACCACCATCATCATATATCTACATCTGGGTATTGGCAAAAGCTGGAATGAAGACAAAACACTGCTGCTGCATTGTGTTCCTGTGTGGCTCGATCAATAAGCAGGTTTAAAGAAATAAGAATAAAATATCTCTAAGCTAACCCTAATCATCTGCCGTGACACCTAAAGGCCACAGGAAGATGAGTGGCAAGTGGTAGAGCTTTGAGAGTGCAAACTGAAATGATGTACATCAAGCTTCAGAAGGAAGTACAAAATCCCATCTTTATGAACCAAATAAAAAAGTGCATCATATGCTTTGCTGTAATAAAAATGTGCATAAGAAAATTTGAATGCTAGAAGCCATTAAAATAAACGTCATTTGAGTTTACTTGAAAGAGTCTCTAGTCTGCTTTGGACCTTTGAAAGTGAAGAATAGAATTATTTTACCTAAAATAGTATAATGTCTCAATTAAACTATATACTAATATAATACAAATACACTATTTTGCCAAAAGTATGTAAACATCTAACCATCACTCCTCTATGAGCTTGTTGGACATCCCATTTCAAAACAATGGGAATTAATATGGAGCTGCTTCAACCCATTCTGCTGCCAGTGTTTGTCTATGGGGATTACATGGCTGTGTGCTTGATGTTATGCACCCGTTAGCAATTGGTGTGGCTGAAACAGCCAAAGAAAATAATTATGAGGAGTGTTGTACATCAGTGGTCACCAACCTTGTTCCTTGAGATCTCCATCCAAAATCTAACACACCTGTTTCAGTTGATCAAGCACTTCTTAAAGCAATGATTATAAGGTCAAGTGGTCATGATTATGGATTGGGCTAAAGTCTTCAGGAAGGTAGATCTCCAGGAACAGGGTTGGTGACCACTGGTGTATATACTTTTGGCCATAGAGTGTATTTCAGCCATGTTATATTAAACAATCCACAAAAGCAATAATGGTACAAAATAGGACAGCTGAACATACACTGTTGAATCTTATAAGACTGGGAAATGTTAGAAATGGATTTCAAAAGACTCAATCAGTCAGAGAGTTTACAAATGATGGGAATTCAGAACCAATTCTAAATTTATAGTGAGTGGGTGTGATATAAAGAGTAGTATTAGAGACATGCCATATAATCAATGACAAAAACCTTGGAGTGACAACTATAGATTTTCAGATATTTCTTGGGTTTGATTACCTGTTACGTTTTTGTTTTTTTTTCAATCAGTGATTCATCATTTTCAGCAAAAAAAGGTTAACACTGATTTAAAAAAAAAAAAAAAAAAAAAAAAAGAAAGAAAAGAAAAGAAAAAAAAATCTTATTTATTTATTTATTTATTTTCATGCCAATTAATGCTACAGGGCCTATAACAGGATGTTCTTCTGTTTCTTACTGCTAATGAAAAGACCTTGGTGCCTATAGAACTTGAAAAATGAATCCACTTTATATCTGTGTGAAGTCTGTTGTGAAATTCGTGCATCTCTTGTCTGCATATTTCAACAACAGAGAGGCAGTCTGTCATGTAATTCTAGCATTTAATGCAGGATAGTGTTATGCTGTCAGAATATATAGAAAGCTTACAACAAACATTTAATTCCAAAAACTATGAAGATTTAAACACATTCTGTAGATCTTTGTTCCCTCTCTTTTGCATTTGCATGAAAAACATGCCTTTCTGTCCATTTACATTAGTCTACACACCAATGATTTGTCCAATTTTCCAGCAGTTAGGCTTAATCAAATTATCTGCAATACATGCATATTTTTACTTTACATCATCTGAGATACATTGAACTATATATCTGAAAAAAAGCCTTTTTCTCAGATATATAGGTAGAGCTGCATCTCATGCATTGGCTTATGGGCAATTCTTGCCCTTGCAAATGTGGTGGGGGGCACTGACATATGAAAATAGTTACCAACAGCAGCTAATGTACCACCTACTGTATATTTCCTATATCTATGAGAGGGGGATTCCTTTGTCTAATAGGCTGAAACATTAAAATGCCCCTTTTTTAGCTACTTTTTCTTTCTGAAGTTGTTCATAGATAACATAACATTACATTATGTACATTGTTAACATAACATGTTAAAATGTTAACATACATGAACAGCTCCTTCTGTAACATGAATGGGGCGGTGGGCGGGCGGGGGGGGGGGGGGGGTTTCGGTAATACCACATCCATCTCCTCTCTACTTGAATCAGGTAATGTACCAGAAATAGAACTGACGGGTAAGTCATATATAATACAGTCACCAAACTGGGCATTATATGCTGTCCCATTCATATTTCAAGCAGTGGCCTGTTTCTTCTTGAAATCGTATCTGATCCAGCACAGTAGGAGGTGAGATAATCTTGCTTAAACTTCCTAAAGTTGTCTTGTGCGTGCAGTGCACTGAGCAATCACCATAGAGCAACTCTTTTTTTTGTTTTATATATTAATGTAGCTCATTTTGTGGCATCTGTACAGTGTTCTGATTCTGTAGAAAGAGCAGATAGCTAGCTAATACTGTATAAGATATAAAAAGATAAGCTCTTATTAAAAATGAAAGATTTTGCTCTTTACTTAGTAGTAGCCTACTTAGTAGCTACTTTACAACACTATGCCATAATAGTATGAAGGTATGCTAATACATAGTTTGTGGTTTTTTGTCTTAAATTCTCTGGCAGTGTGTATTAACTTGCCAATTGCACATGTCAGATTACGCCCCTACTGGAGAAAAGTGCAGCACTGCCAACATTACACAATGTTCCTCCACAAGTACAGTAGCATGCAATAGCATTTTTTCAAACAGAGACTGATAGAGACAGAGACACTAGCAGTGTGTTGACAGTAATTTCCACTGAAATGATAGTGGCCCTTCTCCCTTTCTGAATAGCCAATAATGTTTAGCTTACCTCACAGCCTGGGCTAAGCCATACTTGAGAAAAATTTTAAATTGAGAAAATTTAAAGTGAATGAATTTAAGCCATTTCATTATTAAATTTACTTACAGTTGGAAAACTGAAAAAATGTGCACATTCAAAACAAACAAAGACACATTTCAAATCCATGCTTGCTGCTATGATTTGTCTCACTCAACAATGGCAACTTCAGCAATGTGTTGGGGGCAGGACACTTCAGATTCTAGAGAGCATTTGATTGGACAGAAAATCTGATGAGAAGATGAAGTGCAGAATTATGTCATCAAAATTTTTGATCTGTATTGCTGGTAGAGAGAGCCTGTAAATTTTAAATGCATATTCTTCTAAATGCGAATTTTGTCATTGTTTTGGAGCACACTCGCTTATAGATAACCTTAAAGTTAACATAATAATAAAATCCACAAAACTTCCATTTTGATTTCATGGGGACTTTAAGAGCATTTAAACAGCATTACACTAATTTGCTAAAAATTTGAACACAAACTCAGTTTTTTAAACACTTGCTGATCAAGTTGGTATCAGTGAGTCAGAACAATTTTGAAATATTTAGTTTTTCTCACATTAGCCATCAATAATCAGAGGAAAATAAAGTTATAAACAAAATGATGTGGGCTACCAAAAACGAACCAGTCAGGGCAGGGAGGCATCACTGTGTACCTGTCAGTCATGTTTCATGTCAATTCAGCAACCTTTCCCTCTTGCACTAGCACTTAGCCATCCTAGCCTACACTATGTTTTCAGAAGGAATACTGAAAGGAAGGTTTGTATTTATTTACATTTTTAATCTAACAGTTGGCTAATATTTCACTCAGTGTATAAACATGTGACCTATGTGGTTACACAGCTTGCTTATGCAATGTTGGTTCAGAACCATAATTATAACATATGCAAACTGTATTTATTTTGTCCAGAAGTATTCACAAATATAGCATTGAATTGCAAAAAGAAGCCAATTTCTATTTTAAATTATAATGCTCTTTGAGTAAAATTTCTATGTTAACCAAAATCAGATACATTGCTGTAGGGATACCTGAGCACAGCATCTTGTACTTTTAATCTCAGGACAAATTCCCTCTGGTGTCCATCCATATGACCTCACATTGTAGATTTTTTTACTTTCTTTTGGTATGTTTTTGATATATGGAAATTGTGAACATTTTCTTTCTTTTTATTTCTCCAACTGCCTGTAAACGACAAGTGGGGCCAGTTTGAGAAATCATCCATTCAAGCAAGGTGAAGGTGCCTGAGTCTGGACTTCATTTTGCATTATTTACCACATAAAAGTCTGTAGTGCTTAATGATTAATGCAGAGAGAGTCTATTGTTGAGGCAGACAAAATGGCTACACTCAAAGGAAAGTGTACTAGGAGATTTGGACTGAATTCAAGTGCAGAAGGTGGAACAGTAGAGGAGGAGGAGGGGACAGAAGAGCTGTAAAGGGGAGAAAAGCAGAGTCGTGGTTTCAGGACTATCCTGTACTCCTACAAACCTTCAACTTTGTTACACACTAATGCTTCACAGTTATATGCTGGTGGATTGTTGACCTCAAATTTACTCAACTTTGCACATTGCTTGCAAATGTGATGACCACAAAAGTACTGCTACATTTTGTGTTAAAAGTATTTTTTTCTATAAGATGTTTCCATATATGAAGAATTATGATTTAGCTTTATAATCATTTGAAGTTTTTTTTTTTGTTTTGTTTTGTTTTTTTTTTTTTTGCAATTTTCCAACCACAACTGTGTCTGATGAAGGGGGATTATGGTTACATGGAAGTGAGTTCTTTTTCAAACAGAGAACGGCCTTCACAGAATGAAACTAACATCTCATCTCTACCTATTTTCCTGATTATGTGGAAAATTACAGGCATCTCCCACATTAACTATAGTTACATGTCTGTGGTCGAGAAAGTTCAAAATGTTTGGATCTGCCTTGAACAGTTCTTGTGTCTGAGTGCTAATATTAATATACAGTAACCAGCTTCTCTGTCATTTCTATGTGTAGGTACTTTGATTACATATGTAAAAAAATATGTAAAAATAAATAAATAAATAAATAAATAAATATAATAAAAATAATAATAATAAAATAAAAAAATAAGAAAAAGAAAAAGTGCTGAATTATCTAGCTTGTTCAACTGAACAATAAGAAGCTGCAGTAATAATATGCAGCAAAATGAGAACAGACATGCAGTCATATTTGGAAAAAATTGGTAAACTGTGCACTTATATAGCACTTTCATCCAAAGCGCTTTACACTGTGTCTCATTCACACACCAATGGTTGCAGAGCTGCCATGCAAGGCACTAACTTGCCATCAGAAGCAACTTGGGGTTCAGTGTCTTACCCAAGGACACTTCAGTATGTGAAGTCATGTCAGCCAGGAATCGAACCGCCAACCCTACAATTAGTGGACAACCTGCTCTACCACCTGAGCCACAGCTGCCCCTGGAATATGTGGGAACTTTATCGACAAGTTATGATACTGTATATTTGCCTTAACGGCAGCAGTGGTGGTGTGATTAGTGTTGGTGCCAAACAACTCTAGAGTCCTACTCTAAATTGCTCCTATAGGTAGGTGTGTGTGTGTGTGTGTGTGTGTGTGTGTGTGTGTGTGTGTGTGTGTGTGTGTGTGTGTGTGTGTGTGTGTGTGTGTGTGTGTGTGTGTGTGTGTGTGTGTGTGTGTGTGTGTGTACATGGTACTCTGCAATGGACTGGCATCCAATCCAGGGTACATTCCAAGCTCACGTCCAATGTTCCTGAGATATGTTCTGGATAAAGGTTAATGAAGATGATTAAAAGACTGGAAAAAACAGGAATTATATAAGGACAGAACAAAAATACATCTCCTGTCATCCTTTCATCAAGGTAATGAAGAATTCACATATCAAATGCAAAACATCTAGCATAATCTTCTTTTAGGATTCGATTTGTTTTTATAGAACATTAGACACAAAAAATGAATCACTCTAAGAGACAGAGTAATACGAAATAAAATACTGAAGCAATCTAAAGCTTCACAAACATATATATTTTTATATTTTAGCATTTATACCCTATAATGATTAACGCTAGTGTGTGTGTGTGTGTGTGTGTGTGTGTGTGTGTGCGCGCAGAGTACAGATGTGGGTGGGTGCTTGTAAGGAAAATGGTAATGCTGATTCCCCTGTTTCTCTCTGTCAGTATGTTGTCCTCAGGCTGCTGCTGGAACAAAGCTGTGCTGTGACCAAAGCAGAGTGCAGAATAAGACAATCAGATGTCAGGCCCAACACAGCCGACAGTTCAGAACAAAAAGACAACAAAAATAAAATCTCAGAGGTTTCATATCAGAAGGCAAGTGAAAACATTCTTCAGGGACCCTCAAAGTCCACTGACTAAAAGAAGACGAGAGAGAGAGCGAGAGAGAGAGAGCGCGAGAGAGAGCGAGAGAGAGCGAGAGAGAGAGAGAGAGAGAGAATTTAGTTAATTTTCCTTAAATTGAAATCAACTCTGTGTTCTCTAATGTTGCATTTGAGGCTGTTTATTTTATTCTTTATTTTCACCTCTATTATTTGATATGTCTGTTTATTATTCTGCTATCATGTTTTCAGATGCTGTAAATATGAGGTGAAACCTAGACTTCATTATTCCTTATACTGCAAGTAATACTCAAGTACTGTAATGACTTGTGCTCTCAGATATCGCAGTTCTGGAAGTCATCTATGCATGACCACAAGTCTTCATTACCAAAGTTGAAATCAAACAACTTTTTAAAAAGTCTGTTTCATAAATGAAAGTCCAAAGACATGTGTTGTATGCAGATTGGCATTTCCAAATTGTCCGTAGTGTGTGAACGGGTGCGATTGTGCCCTAAGATGTGTTGGCACCTCATCCAGGATGTCCCCCACCTTGTGCCCCGAGTTCCCTGGGATAGGTTCCAGGCTCCCCCGCTACCCCGTGTAGGATAAGCGGTATGGAAAATGGATGGATAGATATTCAATGTAATACTTCACTGAGGAGTATAAGTCTTGTTCTTTCAAAATATTTAAACGTGTCTAAATGCTTTACTATACGATGTGTAATTGAACGAACAGCTTTAGATTTTTTAATTAACTAAAAATTCTTTATATATTGATCTTGGCTACATTGATCTGCACAGTTAATTTATAACCTTCTTAATATGTCTCTGAAATGCTGAGTTCACCCAAAACCAGAGCCAAGACAAGCTTAGTCCAGCGGCTTATTACATCATGATAGGTCCCTAAGGACCCACATATAAAAATGTTATTCAGAACACAAATTAATATAGTATGTAGTTACAAAGATGTTTTAAAACATTTTAACATTTGACTATGCAGCACTGTAATGACATATCTAACTCGTTACCAGCTTTCCTTCTCCCTGATCTCTCAGATGGTCTGTAGGACTGAATTAGCAAACACTTACACTCCTTATTGTAATAATAAGTAAAGAATATCGATCTGCCCGACTGTTTTTGCATTCATCGCCCATGGAGACAAAGAGGGCTTTATGAGAAAACACACTGCAATGAAAGGGAAAGTTGGTGACAATCCCCAGGTTCTCACTATAAACCAATCGAGTGACAGGAAATCCATTTCTGTCACATATAATTAAAGCCATGCTTATTTAGTGAAAAGAGCTCCTGCCGTATTTTATTAAGGTCATCGAAAACCTACAATGGGCATCATCCTATTACCCTGTGAGAGATGGTTTTGGGGCAAATCAATTCCACTTTTCCTGACATAAAGAATGTATAAATAAATAAAGAAAGAAATAGACAGATATATATATATATATATATATATATATATATATATATATATATATATATATATATATATATATATACAGAGAGAGAGAGAGAGAGAGAGAGAGAGAGAGAACACCCAGGCCGCTGGTTCATTTCTGTACTCAGTTACTCTTTGTGCAAAGTTTTATGTTCTCCCTTTATTAAAACCACCCTATGTCCAGCTAACACTTTTCTACCCACTTTGTGTTTAGATTCATCTTACTGTACAGACAGAAATAGCTGTCATTAATAATTAAATATCGGGCCTCTCAGCGTGGTATGGTTAAAGAGTTTCCCATAGTGTTTTAAACAGATCTAAACATGATATTGCAACTAAAACAAGCTTTAAATAAGCCCCTACACTCCTATATTATTTCGGTCCACTTTTATTAATCATGTGAGTTTGAAACAGATTAATTTTTTTTCCCCTAAAATATTAGGCACAAGATTTCACCAGGACATCAGTAAGATGGTTCCAGATGTCTGGATGTGGAACCCCTATCCTGTGACACTTTTCCAATCACACAGCTGACACACCCCACCTACCAGTTTCTCCTGTGAGTCACACAGTGGCTCAACAACACTGCCTCTGGCATTACAGGTGCCGGTGCTGGACATGCACCAAGTAATATGCTTATTTTCTTGAATATCACACTCACACACACACACACACACACACACACACACACACACACACACACACACACACACACACACACACACAAGCATTCTGAATTACTGCATAAATGTCTTAAATGTGGGTATTTTCCCCCCCAAAAAAGCAGCAAGTCACTCTCGTCAGCCATATTAAAATGATTGTAAATCATGCAAATCTTGATTGTGCCTCCTAAACATCCATGCTGATTAAAATATTATGAAAAATACCCATATTATAATCAAATCTAGCCTAGCGTTTAATGCAAAATAATTATGCAAAAATCTTATTTATTGAAAGGAAAGTAGAAAAACTCCTGCAGCGTTGTGCATGGTGGTCCATGAAGAGATTACTAGGAAAATGTTAATTGTTTTGCTAACCTGACAAAAATGATATCTCTGCTGCCTGTCTGTATACACAATGAAAAACATGAGCATTCAAATATGATGTAAGGTTGTTAGGTTTTTTATTCCTTCATCGACAGTAACTACTGTATGTAACTGAAAGTGAGTTATTTTATCCTGGTCAGATCTGTGGTGGATCTAGATGTTAACCTGGAAACACTGAAACACCCAGTGGAAGGAAACAGGAGAGGAAACCTGCACATGCAAAGCTCCACTCAGACCCAAGCATTAAACCATGGAGGGAACCGTAGAGATGTGAGGTGTCAAGTAATTTTTATTCTTGTATTAAATTCATGTACATATATTGTGGTCCAAAAAAAAAAAAGAAAAGAAAAAATCAGTCAGTATGCAATATGTTATGTTGTAACCATGGGAACACATGATATCCACTATAGCAATAAGAAAACAAAGTCCAGTTTGAAAATAGACAGTAAACTTCAATTTGGAAAAGTTGACTTTGTGCAGGATATTTAAAGATAATATTACGAAAAGACATTTCATTTCCTCTAGCTAAAAATCCTGACAGGCTGAGGTGGGTGGTGTGAGCCTCGTTTCCCAACTTGATTCAAACCATTAGCTAATTATCGTGTTCTTTATGAGCTGTCGGATCTTTTGGACCAGGGGATCCTCTGAGACTTGGAATGGTTACAGCTGAGTTATAGTAGTTAACTTCACACAAGTTTCATAGTGCCTTGATGTCTACATTTTACATTATGTACTACATTATGTACTACGTCCAACTTACCTTCATTTGAAGTGAGACCAGAGATATTTAAATGGAAGTAATTAAATTATCACAAAGGCCATGAGACACCTGTGCTGAAATTAAAGTGCCGCTCTCTATTCTCTCATTGTGACAGAGTGCCACACCCCTGATGGGTCTATCCATGTTCTCTTCTCTCTTAGCGAGGGTGGAAAAGATGGCAGTGAGGGAGCCATTGTTTTTCTCGGCAGGTGTTAGCCCACACAGCTCGCTCTGACAGTTGTCTGGGAGCTATATATATATATATATCTGCTTGTTAGCTGCACCTAGTTGATATTGATCCTTCTGCCCATGGCACCTGTCAGATGTCCCAACTGGTTTCTGATCACGCCTATCCCACTCCGATTGGCCATCACTCAGACACCTACTCTCATAATAGAGGAGAGTTAGTGGATCATGGGGCTACTCATGTGTTTCCTACTCAGTGGACACCACTGATGCATTGAGGTTTTCCACAGTTTCATATTCTTATTAATATGAGTGGTGTCTGTGTTATGCAAGGCTAATGTGTGGTTTGTATGTTTCAATACAGTGAGAAAGAACTTGTGACCACAGGATCAGGTTCTTCAGGCTTATGCTCAATGTCTAGTCTGCCTCAGCAGGCTCATTTTATACATTGCAAAGGATGAACATGTTCTGGAATTATAAAAATGAAGGCATAATATGGATCCTGGAGCTTGACAAACGTTTTTGAATATGAATTTTATATATTTGAATTATATAGATGTTATGTACTTTTTTTCCCTGTGGTGTATTTAATACATTTACATTTAATACATGTCTGATAGCTGGCTAATGATTGTCAGCAAACTAAGGTTGCCATAGCCTAAATGGCTAGAATATTATTACCTAATAGGTAATAAATAAAATTTAAAAAATCCTGTAACTTGGAATATCACATAGGAATATCAGTGTAGAAAACTTACTATTTGTGAAGAACATAAGTATAATCTCTAATTTCAAAATATATGTTAAGGCAAATCCTACCCTTACCAACATGCATAAATAACTGCTAAACTGTTTTACACTCAAGTCTCCGTCATTAAACAGTTAATAACTTCAGTTCAATACAAACAGACTTTAAGTTAAAACTGTAATGAATTCAGAAATAACTCTGATGCTCATATTGCTTAGTTGCTCATAAGCCCATAGTTGATTCCTATGATGATTCCATAGGATGATTCCTCTCAAGATTTCTTCATCATGTCGTCTCAGGAGGTTTTTCCTTGCCACCATCACCTCTGGCTTGCTTGTAAGGGCTAAATTTATAAATGTGCATATATGTGTGTGTGTGTGTGTATATATATATACATATAGAGAGAGAGAGAGAGAGAGAGAGAGAGAGAGAGAGAGAGAGATACTATAGTACTGCAGCTGTGGCCAGACCAACATCAGAACACTGTTGTGTGTGGGCTTTGCAACAAAAAAAAAAAGTCCCAGCCAAGTACGGAGAAACAAGCTGCAAGAGACTTGCAGTTTATGTACATATACAGTGCATGTCACTCTGAACAGCGGGCATAGAAGAAATGTCACATCACATTTTACCGCTTTTTGTGTTTTCTGTTAAAATGTCAGCACTGTAGAGGACAGTGAGAGTCCTCAGAGCAGGAGTTCGACTCGTCAGATGAGGACCTCAGAGCAGTGTTATCCGGAAGTAAGTGTTAAAGTGGAAGTTTTATACAAGGCTATGCTAACTATGCTAACAGGCTGAGCACAAACCAGAGCACCAAGAGTCACATTTTGTGCTATAATGTGATGTTGATCTCCCTTAATATTTGCACCATATTTTTATTTATACAAACTTTGTTATAGATGTTTATTTTATGACTTCTACATTATCGAGTCAGTACAAAAAACATTTTAGATTCCCAAACACTATTAAATGTTACAGAAACATGTTTGTATATCATTACAGAAAGCAGCATATTACATAAGAGACCACTTTTCAGAAAAAAAAAAAAACACAATGAAGGCTGTTGGGTTTTTCTGCAAAAATTAGAAGCAAGTGCAACAGTCAATGTCTCCAGAAGAACTGTGGCTGGTGCTGCAAGATGCTCAATAAAACCTACAGCTCATTTCCTTATAAAACTGCACTAATTGTACCAGAGACTTCTATTTTTATTTTTATATTTTTGTCACACCAAATATTTACTTTGTTTCATTTACTATTGTTTACTGCTCTTTACAGTATTTAAAAAAATGTAGAATCATGATAACAATGGCAATGTCCATTGTTAAAAGCACTACACAAATAAAATTTACTTGAGTTGGAGCTATTTAAAAAATGCCAGAAAAGGTTTTTTTTTTTTTTTAATGCACCACAGAAAAAAGAATATGTGATATTTATATTTTCATCAGGTTCCAAGATCTATAGCATATATAAACATGGAGTAACCCAAAACTGATACCATTTCCATTCTATCCATGCTCTATGTAATCAACCCAATAGAAAGATGATCCGAAGTTCAGGAAGTGGTCTGGGGCACTTCTTTCTCCATGTTGGAAGAAGTAGATGATAACAAGGCAGCAATGACTCCATTACCAGCCCACTCTCCTCTGAAGGTCTCTTTCAGCTCGGCCATAGCGTACGAGCAGCAAGCAGCAGATCAATACACAAACCGCAGAAATACCAGCAAGACAAATGGCTTTTGAATTGAGAAGTGAAGTGGGAAATGGATTTTTAAGTTGTCCTGAAAAGCATTTGCACATGACATTTAAAGAAGTGAGGGCTAAGAGAGAGGCTGTTCTTATGTGCTAGATGTCCATTATAATCTCATTCATTATGTACACTCAGGCCCTGACACATACTTTCTGCTTGTTGATTGTCTAATTAAGAGAATAGTGTGAACCTCCACTTGATGTCAGAATTTAGTAAGTTGTCAAGTGTTAAGTAATAAGCCTGATAATTGACCCCAACTCCAGTGTGCAGACAAGGTCATAATGAAACCACTGAGCCAATAGTTTTATTATAAATAAGCTTTAGGAAAGAAGCAAACACTAGACTAATCTAACATACTGTATCTCCAACATGTGTCTCAAAAGAACAAGTGCAAATATGTAGGACAGACTCTTGTGATCATGACAAAATGATTAAAAGACATTGCTCTTTAGTGTAGTAAAAATGAGAAATGACCAGAGAAATTTGACTCTCAAGGATAGCCCTTAATTAGTTTAATTTGAGCCAATGCCACTTCCACTTGTCCAATACCATTGTCATTAATTAAAACAATATTGAGGCTTGAATTTCAAGTGATTGGTTGTTGTTTTTTTATCCACCGTAGCACTTGAGGTAATTATTCTAAAACTGGATGGTCCAACCATGAAGTTATGGCGTGTGTTCAGGAACTATAGAGTACATATAAAGGTAAAATATGCTTCTAATGTACATCATCATGAGAGAAGTATAGGAGGATTACCAAGGACATTGTTTCAGGACCCATATTAAGTATAGCCTTAGGTTAAAGGTTATGGCAACCCAAAATGTAGAGTTAGTTCAACAAGTAATGTATGACAGTTAAGTCATAAAAAATATTTAGACAGAATTATGTTCAGTTTGACTTGTCAGCATGCTAAGATTACCACTGCCTAACTAGCCACAGTATTACCTAAATAGTTACGCTGTGTCATGAAATGGAGGTGAGTGTAGACAGATGCAAGTGCAGTAAAAGCTTTTAATGAGGCAGGCAGACAATTCCAAAATGAATGGGAATATCAGAGTCCAAAAACAGGTGTAGCATAGGTAATATAGTATAGATATAGTATAGTATAATATAGCAAACAGTATAGTTTAGGTGACACAAAACACGTAGATCAAAAACAGGTGAGAAGTCAAATAACAGGACCAGTACACACAGAGGGTTTAAAAAAAAAAAAAGAAAAAAAAAGTCTCAGTACAGCAAGAATACTTCACGATGTAATACAGAAACACAAGTGTATAAATAGACAAATTAATTAAATAGGAAAAAGAAACAGCTGTGGGCAATGATGACACATAAGGGAAACAACTAATCACAAAACAGGGGTGGAGACAGAACAGAAACCAAATCAAAACACACATGGCAAAGTAAACAAAGTCATGTCAACCCAGAATCGTGCTGTCGCATACTGGGTATATACTAAGCATTTAGTTTTTAACATACTGTAGAAAACTAGCTATTTGTGTAGAATATAACTATAATCTCTAATCTAGAATAATATCTTACCCCGTGGGTTATTAAAAACAAAACAAAACAAACAAACAAACAAACAAAAAACACATGGGAAAAAAAGGTAAATTCGAACTTGTCAGTCCACACTAAGAATAGGGGATTATGCTGCTGTATTATGTATTGGTGAACTGTGACCTTTCAACTGCTGACACCCCCAAATGTGAAGACAGCTGCATGCCTCATCTCTGAGCCAAAAGTACAGCAACGCCTCTGAGCACTGAGTATAAACACACTTTGCTTTACTTAGCTGCTCATTATGCTTGTTTGTGAAGACAAAGCTGCTCATCTAACACTTAGCACATTT
Organism: Ictalurus punctatus; assembly: GCF_001660625.3. Taxonomy (NCBI): domain Eukaryota; kingdom Metazoa; phylum Chordata; class Actinopteri; order Siluriformes; family Ictaluridae; genus Ictalurus; species Ictalurus punctatus. The sequence continues at coordinate 25,941,327 of NC_030416.2, forward strand.
TATCTCCTCATTTATATAGTGGTAGTTGATCAGTGTAAAACATATTGTCCATTTGTTAGCTAGAGTGTTAATGTAATCACAGTGTAACTAGTTAATGTCAGCCATTTAGTATAATATCTTTCCCTCTAGTCAAAGTCTATCCAGAATGTTAGTAAACCTTTTAGTTTTATCAGATTTATTTAGGTCATAATTACAGCTCCATGGTTAAGTCTTGTGTTGGGGGATGTGACCGCTCCATGACCCTGCCATCACTGCTCAGTGATCCAACACAGGCTTGTGGGAGAGTGGAAAGACACACCAACACTGCTGTCCTGAATGATATAATCAATAGAAAGATCGATAGAAACTTTATTATGTCCTATCATAGATGATGTTGTGTCAAACACTTCTAAATTTTGTGAGTCCTTTCTATAAATAGTTTGCTAAACAAAAACTGGGAGTACCAGTAGTGTAGTAGCAAAGATGGTCACAAAGACCAACAGCTATTGTTTGATTAGAGTAAATCCCAGAAAAAATCGAAAGTACTACATAGGGATAAGTTAAATATATTCAAGAGATATAAGTGGGGGCATCAATATTTTGAAAGACATGTGGGAAGAGGGACTGAAACAAATGCATACCTGTTCTATTAAGGCTAGAATACAACGTATATAGTTTAAAGTGATACATAGGTTACATTATCTGAAATTAAAACTTAACAAAATTTATCCTTCAGTATCCCCTCTATGAGATCAATGTAAGAGCTCAGTAAGAGCACACCTGCTCTGATGTGTCAGGGTTTTGGAAGAACATATTCCTCTGGTACTCACACATTTTTGAAAAGGATATTAGCCCAGATTTGGAATTAGCTCGTTTGGATGCTCTGACCCTACATTAGCTCTGCCATATTCACAACAGTCGTCACTTATGTTTGGTATGGTGGTGGTCACTGGTGGAAATGGCTGAGATACTATGGGGGAGTCTAGTTGGGGAGGCTGGGTGTGAAGGGAAAGGGGACTTTCAGATTACCGGAGTATAAATATAATGTAAATATAAACATATAAATATAAATATATACCCCTATAATATATATTAACATTACATTCATTTCATGTCTCCTCCAAGCAATATGCTTTCTTGAGTATCAAGACAGGCACATGAAAGGTCAGATCATGAATTATGTGTATCACAAAGCAAACACAGTCCATATCAAGACCCTCTCTCTCACTCCTAGCTTTTTTACCATGTGGTCCAAAGTAATTTAATATAGTTTTTTTCATCCTGCTCAAGTGACTGCCTCTCTGCCCTTCCAACCCTTCTCTCTCTCTTTTGTCTTTTTTGACTGTCAACAAAAATAAGAGTGACAGCTTTCAGAGTTACTGCAATAAAAAAATGAAAGTGGTACGGTAAAAGACCATAGGCGCTTGAGAATCTGCATAAACGACAGCTAAAACACTTTACAAACATTGCATACGGTATCTCCCCATGTAACTAATGACTAAGTTTCTATTTTTAATAAATATGTACACTAACATAACTGTGGTTATAATACTCAGCAAGCTATGATAGTGAAAATAAAGATGACTAAGGGTGTTCAAAATAGATTAAACATGGAAGTAGTTGTTTCTGTTAAGATTATTGGCTCCATTAAGAGTCTGTTAACTTACCTGAGGTGGTCTGATCAGTCCTATGAGGATGTGCGCTGATAGTGAAGTGTTTCCATTAGCTGCAGTATGAAGGTATTATGGCCAATCAAGAAAGTCAACATTACAAAACCACACAGAGAATATCCCCACAACGCATATGTGCAGAACTTGCATTTATGTGTGGAACTTGCTTTCGTAGGCTTTTGAGAGGATAAAAGAAACCGTCTTCATTTCCCTAAAGTCTTTTTACCCATTTTGAACTGGAACACCGCCCCCCTTTGAAATTCACTCAGTCCTTCCATGCCCCCCCATTTCCAAGCCTTGTGGTGGCTAAAGAGGGTTATCTTGATGGTATGGAAGTCAGTTTCGCCACCTAGCTTTCAAAAATGGCTGGCTGAGATGATTGCCTCCCTCATGCATGAAAGGTTGAGATTTTTTAAAACTGGTGTGTCCCAAAAACTTGACAAGATCTGGGCCCCTTCCTCAAGTATATTTTCAAGGGGCGGCTGTGGCTCAGGTGGTAGAGCAGATTGTCCACTAATCGTAGGGTTGGCGGTTCGATTCCTGTCCCACGTGACTCCACATGCTGAAGTGTCCTTGGGCAAGACACTGAACCCCAAGTTGCTCCCGATGGCAAGTTAGCGCCTTGCATGGCAGCTCTGCTACCACTGGAGTGTGTATGTGAATGGGTGAATGAGACACAGTGTAAAGCGCTTTGGATAAAAGCACTATATAAGTGTGCCATTTACCAAGAGCTAAAAATAGACTGTGCACTGGTCATATACAATTGATCATTTTTTTTTATTTTGTCTCACATTTACTCTGTTTATTATGTATCTTTGCAAGGCAAGTGTCTCGAGTCATTGGTAATTTTGAAAAGAGAGATGAGTGAGGGCATAAACAGGAAAAAATTTACCAAAATTAAGGTGCAAAAAGAAGCAACAAGAACAAACTGAATATGGCAGCTTTGATACCTCAGGAAGGTAAACACAACTTCACAAGCAATGCTCAGCAAAGAGCTGCAGAATTTTAAAATCAGAATTGAGGATAGATTTGATGGAAAGAGCATTTAAAGTGACATAAATCAAGATGCCATGATGGATATAGGGCACCAGGGAACTAGCATAACAGTAACAAAAAGTGCATGAAAGAGCTGGAAACAGAATACTGAACTTTAGGACTCACAGGCCATAAAGGAAGATCAGGTCAAAGGAATGTTCTAATTTATATGGGTCAAGAAGGGTCATCTATGATCACATTTGTAGAAAGATTTCTGAAAACCAACCTACCTCTCAAGAAAGGATGTTGATCTGGAGCTGTGATTTCAACACGCAATTTCCTGTTACCAAGGCCACAAGATGACTCTCCAACAAGGTCAACAGTGGTGAATTTTCATGAATTTACCATAAATTAGCTTATATTGAAAGCAGTGAGAACTAAAACTCAAAATCTCACGTATAAAGACAATAGTGTCACAAACATAAATTATTGCTCATCTGAAGTAAAGGGGAAACTCATGGAATACAAAGAAATTAGATAAGCTCACAGAAACCAAAATATCTGCTTCTAGAATCTCCTATCCAGCCAAAATGAGCATTCACTGGGAATCTCTACAACAATGTGATGGCGAAGCAGTAAATATGAAAGGTTATGTTAAATTAAAAAAATTAATTTACAACCCTAATACAAAAAAGTTGGGACACTATGGAAAATGCTAATAAAAACAAAAAGGAGTGATTTGTAAATGTACTTTGACTTGTATTTAAACAAAAAACATATAAAGATAAGGTATTTGTTATTTTATCTAATATACTGCATCGTTTTTGAAGGTAAATGTTTATTTTTAAATTGATGCATGCAACACATTCCAAAAAAGGTGGGACAGGGGCAATTTACGAATAATAGTGATATGCCTAGTTGAAATAAGAATGTAATGTAAAGCTGGTGATTCAATCGTCTAATCATAGTATATAAGGAGCCTCCAAGGATGGGTCGAGGTCTCGCCAATCTGCCAACAGATGCATCAGCGAATAATACAACACTTTGAGAACATTCCACAAAGACAAATTGGTTGGATTTTTTGGCAATTCACCTTCTACAGTGCACAATATAATTAAAAGATTCAAGGAATCCGGTCAAATCTTTGTGCGTAAAGTGCAAGGCTGAAAACCACATCTGAATGCATGTGATCTCGATCCCTCAGACGTCAATGTCTTAAAAACTGTCATGAGTCTGTAATGGATATCCAGAGGGAATAGGCTCGAGAATGCTTTGGTAAACCTTTGTCAGTCAACACCATTCGCCGCTGCATCCACAGATGCAAGTTAAGGCTTTACTATGCAAAGCAGAAGCCATACATCAACAATGTCCAGAAGCGCTGCCGACTTCTCTGGGCTTGGTCTCATCTGAGATGGACAGTAGCACAGTGGAATCATGTTTTATGAACTGATGAGTCAACATTTCAAATAGTTTTTGGACAAAACAGCCATCGTGTTCTCCAGGCCAAAGAGGAAAAGGACCGTTCAAGATGTTATCAGCATCAGGTCCAAAACCAGCATCTGTCATGGCATGGTGTGTGTCAGTGCCCATGACATGGGTAACTTGCACATCTGTGATAGCAGCATTAATGCAGAAAAATATGTACACATTTTGGAGCAACATATGCTGTTATCCAGAGCAGGACAACGCCAAACCACATTCTGCCCATATTATAAGCGCATGGTTGCGTAAGCAGAGAGTGCAGGTGTTAGCATGGCCTGCCTGTAGTCTTGCCCTGTCTCCGATTAAGAATGTGTGGTACATTATGAAGTGCAAAGTAAGGCAATGAAGGCCATGTACAGTTGCACAGCTGAAGAAATGCATAATGGATGAATGGTTGAAAAATCCAGTTGCTAAATTTAACCAAATGGTGTCTTCAGTGTCCAAACACTTAATAAGTGTTATTAAAGGAAATGATGATGTTACACAGTGGTAAACTGTCGACTGTTCCAACTTTTTGGAGTGTGTTACAGATTTTAAATGAGTGTTTATTTGACAAAATAAATACAATTCATAAAATAAAACATCAAATAATTTGTTAATAATGCGTTTTCAATATAGTACAGAGTGAGTTGAATTTTCAAATGACTCTTTGTGTCATATCACAGCAAACCAGCAACTTCATTTCCCAGGATACGCCACCAACCACAAACATGGCCGAAGAGGACTACACTTCCCACACATGTTCACCTTCTCTGGAATTCTAATCATACACACCTGTTGCCAATCTCACACTCACTCACTCTGCTATATAAGAGACTTTTTGAACACTATGATTTTGCGAAGTATTACACGCAGTTGCTTAGTCTCTGTCATTAGTCCAAGCCTTATATTGTGTTTTATATTGTGTTTTATATTGTGTTTATTCTGGTTTTTGACTTTGTTTACTCTGTTGACCTCGATTCTCTGCCTTGCCTAGTTTATGCCTGTTTGTCTGATTGATTGATTTACCCTTGCCTGCCTATGTACCTTGGTTTCTGCCTGATCCTTTGGACTTGTTATTTTATTAAACTGCCATACCTGCAATAGCTTCCTTCTCAGTCTACATTACGTGACACTTTTTTTTTTGCATTTTCCATACTGTCCCAACTTCTTTGGAATTGGGGTTGTATAATATGCTTCAAATAAAGTCTATTATTTTAAGGCATTTTATTGTACTGTAACTGGAATTATCCCAATGAAAATTAAATTTAGAAAAGGCAAAAAAAAAAAAAATCAATTCATTTTTATTAAGCCTCCTACTCCACATCCTCCTTGTGGTTGAGCTTACTCCAGGTAAGGTATGAATATAGTCATCAAGAATATGGCTTCAAATTTGCTAAATTACCAACAAACCAAGAGAGTACATCATTAAACAACACACTATAGACACAGTGAAGGAAAAGGACTAGAATGGACATTGTAATCTGTGGTTGTTGTTGTGTTCATAGGCTGTTTTGAGGTGGTTCCATAACATGAGGTCTCATGTTGTAGTTTGACCTTTCCATTTAAATTTTAGTGTTTTATTTGAGATGTTGCTAATGTTTTTTTTTGTTTTTTTTTTAATACTGTAAACAGCAGTAGACAGTAATAAATTAAACAAAGTCAATATTTGCTGTGACGACTCTTTAATAAAAGTCTTGGGTACAATTTGTGCAGTTTTATAAAGAAATTAGCCAGTATATTTTACAGAGTATCTTGTAGAACCAGAGACAGTTCTTCTCCAGACTGTCACACTGCTTCTTATTTTTCATGCAGAACCCAGCAGCCTTCATTATATTTTTTGTCTGAAAAGTGGTCTCTTGTGTAACATGCTGCTTTCTTTACTGACATCACAACTATTTTTCTGTAACATTTAATTTTGTGCTAGAAAACTAATGTTTGGAAATCTAAAATGTTTTTGTACTAACACGATAATGTAGAAGTCATAAAATACATATCTATAACAAAGTTTGTACTCATAAAAATAGGGTGCCTAGTTTTGCACAATACTGTATGTAGTGCATAGTACACTATTAAAAATGCAGCTCGTGTCTTGAATGTGTTTTTTTGTACTGCTGTTATACATCATGCTTCTAGTATTTTCCTTGTTCTCGGGTTAGGTTAGGTCTGGGTGTTCCTGTGTTAAGTACCACAATTATGAATATACCTACATTGACCCTGTCTGCCCGTGGTCTGACCTCAATGACTCAATAAACACATCCGACATTTATATCCCTCCACCTCTGGCTCCTATTATTTACAGTCATTTAGCTGCTTTTTTTTTTTTTCAAAGCAGCCTACAGTCTCCCTGGAGCAACTTGGGATCACCGGTACAATAGCAGGACGCATTAGTCAGCACTAAAACCATAGCCTTTAACCAGAGCTACATTCTGTGATCATGTTATTATTAGTGACTAAGCAAATAATAATTTGAAGGTTTTGATTTATAACAGCAGCTCTGACAGTAGCACTGGCTGCAAGGCAAACCACAGTTTTATGTGTTATCGTTTCTATAGTAACAGATCATTCGCAATGACGTGTATGGCAAACATTCCACATAATCTAATACATGGATTTTAAAAATGTGTTGTTATTCAACAAAGAAATTGTTTAATTATTGTTATGGTCAACTTTTCTCTAAGGAAACATTTATTTAACATTTTTGGAATTATGTCTCAGGTGTCAGTTTAGTAACTGTTTATAGGTATTCAACTATGGGAATGTTCAGGACAGAGGACTTTGCGTTTTCTGTTTTCTTGGTAATATAAAAAGCTGAATGTTTTATTTTTTTATTTTTTTATTATTGTCTTCAAGAAAGAGAAAAAACTGAGGGTGGTGAGGGGAAGGCTGTTTATAATTTAACTGCTATAATGTAAATTATAACAGGAATTTACATTATGACCAGTTGCATTTCAATTCTTACAAAAGACACTATTATTCCAGAGTCTGTTTAAAATAGTTGCCTCCCCAGGCCCTTTCAGAGCTTATGGACCTGATGTGATGGAGGGGAAAATGGACCTGATGAAACCTTTGCAAACCAAGAAACATTGTCTCAGAGGATGTTAAGGTAAAATAAAAAATAATGTGAATGAACACAACAAATGAGGCTATAAACAAAAGCTAAATCCTTTACAAAGGTCACACAGTTATTTTACATAAATTGCATCCTTCCGCCAGACCATTCTATGTTGTGTAATGGTTCAGACGCTGGCAGGAATACAGGAAAACAATTTTGTAGATGTTGAAGGGAATGAATGTATTTGATATATTTCTGGTGAATCTGCAATCTGACCATAGTACTGATTTTCAACAAATGAAAGTTTGCCAGTCAGAGCTTAACCAAAGTCTCACATTGTCTATTCCCATAATAATTCAAACATTTTATGAGTTTAATTGATATCATAAATTAAAAAAATCTTATGAGTTATTCAGAGCTTCTTCTATTAAAGAATTGGAAAAAGTCTCTTTACAGGAAGGGTGGGGCCAACACCATTTCTACAGATGAAGTTATGTTTCAAGAATACATTTTGACTGGTTGGATGCTGCAGTTTTCGTCTCTGTGGCAAACTGAGAAATAAATCCCAGGTCATGTTTCAATATTATTACACACACACACACACACACACACACACACACACACACACACACACACACACACATATATATATATATATATATATATATATATATATATATATATATATATATATATATATATATATATATATACATATATATATGTAACATATATATATATATATATATATATATATATATATATATATATATATATATATATATATATGTTACATGTTCATATATGTTCAGATAATATGTGCTTCATGTAGATGTGTGTTGCACTGTGCATTCATTACAGGATTAGAGGATGACTACATTCAATTAGCAGTCTATTAAAGCAGTGTCTTTAATAGTAGCCTATACTCCAGAGTAAACACGGTTTTGTGGTTGGTGAAAGTTTAAGTGACAATTAATTGTCAGATGAATGTGTATGTTTGTCATATTGTATAATATTATTGCTATAACAATTAAATTAGTGACATATGTATAGTGAAGCGATAATGATATGCAATATGAGGTAAACGAAAATCTTTGCTATGAGCATACAAGTGAAGTGCTTCTCATGCCTATTTATGGAGCTATAAGTATTTAAAGCTAAAACACTTAAGAGTCCACTCTGCTGACTATGAAGCAAATGTTGTTACAGCGTTAGTGGGGAAGAGCTAGGCTTATATGAAAAAACATTTCAGTAATATCCCATAAATGTGCTGAGCTTCTTCTCTAAGGTCTGGCCTGCATATATGCTGAGGTGAGCCCTGGAAAATGTGCCCTGTAAGAGGTTTTCCGTGCGCCTCTGTCTTGATGAGAAATGATAATGTGATCTGTGGCACATGAATTTAGCAATTTCAGAGCTGCATCAAATGGAAATAAAACGAAATAACAGCTTAGGCAAAATCATTTAACTTATTTATTATTAGCAGCCTCATAGAGCAGGCAAAATCCAGAAAGTTTTTATTTTCCTTTGAGGCTGGAGACAAAGAACAATCTTATCAAATCAAATATGCAACATATGCATGGCCACATGTGTGCGTGGGCACACACACACACACACACACACACACACACACACACACACACACACACACACACACACACACACACACACACATCTACGCTGCATGCAGAATCTGAAAATATTTTTACACTCACTCTGAACTCCATGTCACCTCATTTATCTCTCAGTGAAATTCCCTCTTGGCCCCTTGCTGAGCTTAATCCATTATCTAATTCCCACAGAAACAATTCTGTGACTGCAGTGCTGCAGAGTGGGCTCATAGCTGAGAAGAGGATCAGGACCTTAACCTTTCAGCCAGCTTCTCACACAAATGCTCAATTCCTCACATCATGTAAATGACACTGCCATTGCTGGCACCTCTCCTCCAGCACTGTGCCGAGCCCATTTCATTCACTTTAATTAATGTCATCTAATTCCCTCCTCCAAGTCTTAACTATGTCAGCATTCTTTAAAGAAAATCACAATGTGTAATAGCTGCCAGTGGGATCGTCTGACTTGCTGCTGATTGAAAACTCTCCAATTTTGTAGACTCTGTCTCCTTGGTTGCCAGTGTGTGATAGGACATAGAAAAAAACAAAGCTTTCTAATAAAGAATTACAAATGAAATTAAATGAAATCAAATTAAAACACTTAGGGAAGGAAGCAGATGTTATAGTTACTATTATGAAATCGCTAATAAAATGTATAATGCCTGTTGCAAGATAGAATATAAATGTAGAGGTTCACTGTAACTGCTAAATAATTCGTAACATATAATGAACAACTTGGTTTAAGGCCAGTAACTTGATAATAAGGTAAGACTTTTAGGTGGTGTTGTATTTTGGCTCAGCAGGTAGTGTTAGTACCTTACAGCTCCAATGTCCAGGTTTGAGCTGAGTTTTTGTGGAGTATTGGATGTTCTCCTTGTTTCAATGTACACTTCCTCTGGGTATTTCACTGAAACTTTGATTAAAGATGTTTTACTCATTGCTTAGCAATTATTCATATTACACAAATATCATTGTGTGTGTGTATATATATATATATATATATATATATATATATATATATATATATATATATATATATATATATATATATATATATATAGATAGATACAGTGCATCCGGAAAGTATTCACAGCGCTGAACTTTTTTCTCATTTTGTTATGATACAGCCTTATTCCAAAATGGATTAAATTTATTATTTTCCTCAAAATTCTACCAACAATACCACATAATGTCAGTGTGAAAGATGTTTGTTTGAAATCTTTGCAAATTTATTAAAAATAAAAAACAAAAAAGCACATGTACATAAGTATTCACAGCCTTTGCTCAATACTTTGTTGAAGCACCTTTGGCACCAATTACAGCCTCAAGTCTTTTTGAGTATGGTGCTACAAGCTTGGCACACCTATTTTTGGCCAGTTTCTCCCATTCTTTTTTGCAGGACCTCTCAAGCTCCATCAGGTTGGATGGGGAGCATCGGTGCACAGCTATTTTCAGATCTCTCCAGAGATGTTCAATCAGGTTCAAGTCTGGGCTCTGGCTGGGACACTCAAGGACATTCACAGAGTTGTCCTGTAGCCACTCCTTTGCTATCTTGGCTGTGTGCTTAGGGTCATTGTCCTGTTGGAAGATAAACGTTCGCCCCAGTCTGAGGTCCAGAGCGCTCTGGAGCAGGTTTTCATCAAGGATGTCTCTGTACATTGCTGCATTCATCTTTCCCTCGATCCTGACTAGTCTCCCAGTTCCTGCCGCTGAAAAACATCCCCACAGCATGATGCCGCCACCACCATGCTTCAAAGTAGGGATGGTATTGGCCAGGTGATAACTGGTGCCTGGTTTCCTCCAGACATGACACTTGCCATTCAGGCCAAAGAGCTCAATCTTTGTGTTGGTCTTGGTCTGAGAGTCCTTCAGGTGCCTTTTGGAAAACTCCAGGTGGGCTGTCCTGTGCCTTTTACTGAGGAGTGGCTTCCATCTGGCCACTCTACCATACAGGCCTGATTGGTGGAGTGCTGCAGAGATGGTTGTTCTTCTGGAAGGTTCTTCTCTCTCCACCTCCCTAAGGCCCTTCTCCCCTGATCGCTCAGTTTGGCTGGGCAGCCAGCTCTAGGAAGAGTCCTGGTGGTTCCAAACTTCTTCCATTTACAGATGATGGAGGCCACTGTGCTCATTGGGACCTTCAATGCTGCAGAAATGTTTCTGTACCCTTCCCCAGATCTGTGCCTTGATACAATCCTGTCTTTGAGGTCTACAGACAATTCCTTGGACTTCATGGCTTGGTTTGTGCTCTGACATAGATTTTTAACTGTGGGACCTTATATAGACAGGTGTGTGCCTTTCCAAATCATGTCCAATCAACTGAATTTACCACAGGTGGACTCCAATAAAGTTGTAGAAACATCTCAAGGATGATCAGTGGAAACAGGATGCACCTGAGCTCAATTTTGAGTGTCATGGCAAAGGCTGTGAATACTTATGTGCCTTTTTTGTTTTTTATTTTTAATAAATTTGCAAGGATTCAAACAAACTTCTTTCATGTTGACATTATGGGGTATTGTTTGTAGAATTTTGAGGAAAATAATTAATTTAATCCATTTTGGAATAAGGCTGTAACATAACAAAATGTGGAAAAAGTGAAGCGCTGTGAATACTTTCCAGATGCACTGTACATGAATTTGGGTATTAAGAAAAAATGGTGGACTTATTGAGCAAGTTCTACGAATAAAAGTTTCTGTTTTGCATTGTGTGTGTGTGTGTGTGTGTGTGTGTGTGTGTGTGTGTGTGTGTGTGTGTGTGTGTGTGTGTGTGTGAAACTTTTAACTATGATAATTGTGGAAAACAATAATGAAAGAGAACATCCCTTTTTAACATGAGACTGTCTGAATTGACAATCAGCCTCCATACCTTACCTAAACCCCCGAGGTATACTACCAGTCAAAGTTTGGAGACACTTGACTGAAATGTTTCTCATGGTCTTAAAAACCTTTTGATCTGAAAATGCGATTAAATGTTATTAAATCGGTGTTATAGACAAAAATTTAATCGTGCCAAAGTATTAATTTCTTTCATTAAAAAACTAACATTTTCCACTTGGAGTGGTTTGTCACTATGTAACTAAACGTCAGTAAAAGAAGACTGCCAATAATTTTATATTACTGCAAGACCAGACAGGGTTTACAGGAAAATACGTGGAAACACTCGTGTCTTATTGGCTGACAGCTCTCAATTCTACTAAACGCTAGCTCACAGTCAGTGTGAGGAAAAATGGATATACACAGATTTTTAATCCAGTAAAGGGGTTGAAACTGAAACAGTAACATCCTCTCATGCTGAGCAGGAAAACTAGGTGTGTAAATGTCTATATGAGTCCAGTTTACATAAACATGATATGAGCAGAGCATAAGGAAATATAATGTACTTTGCATGATAACTTAGTTGTGTCTCCCTTGACTAACAACACCAAACTAGCCTAGTTATAAAAATTTTATATTTTATCAGTCTGGTAGTGCTACATACAGTGACAGCACCCAACTTTTTCTGACCATGTCATACATTGACACATGCTAAAATTACTGAAAGAACTATGAGTTTCACTTTGTAGTGTATTTTTGAAGGTTTTGAAAGTAACGTGAAAGTGAAGTAATTAGTAATCTCAGTACTTTTTATATGCAGTAATCAGTAATCAAATGACAATTTTAAAGTAGTAATTAGTAATCTGTAGTGGATCATTTTTTTGAGTAACTTACCCAACACTGCTCATGGACACAGCACATATGTTCAACTCAGTGCTCAGAGAGAAAGAGAGAGCATTCACATAAAAATATGTGGAACAACAGGGCTTAGTTGTGCTTTGTTAGGCATTACCCCTTTAGCTTGTCCCCAAACACCTTCCTTCCAGTGCAGACCCATGCTAAGTGCTCCCACCTGAAATACACACATTTTCAAGATACCCTGCCAGGAAAAAACAAACAAACAAACAACACTTTCTTTCTCCAGCAACTGAAATTTCAAGTCAAAGGCACGGCTGCAGGGTTAAATGGTTCATAATTCATACTTCATATAGCATTCTCATGTGAAAGCATGAGAACAAGGTCTTCCATTCAGTTGAGCTACAGACAATCTATGGCTGACAATTAGATCAGCCTTAACAAGTTTAATAAGCTTAAAAATTCCATTCATATTAGCACTCCCTCATATTCAGTTCTCAAATAGCCCATCTAACCAGCGACGCATATCAGACTTATCAGTGAGACAAAGTTGGAGTTGGCAATAAAAAAAGACATTAAGGAGTATAACTGTATGTAGGAGGTGAGAAAAAGCATGAGGAAAAACATGTATAGACATGTACTGTAAATAGCAATTTATGTTGTTTTTGTAACAGCAACATATGTCTGTTAGTATGCATCCCTGTCCTGTGTGTGTGTGTGTGTGTGTGTGTGTGTGTGTGTGTGTGTGTGTGTGTGTGTGTGTGTGTGTTGTTGTTGTTGTTGTCATTTTTGTATAAACCATGTTCACTCTGGGTAAATGATTACAATAACCAGTCGGTCAAACACACATAATCTGCTTGTTTTCTTTCTTTTATTGGTTAATTTTTTTCTTTCTTATACTTTAAGGAAAAAATGCAAGAATGCCAATCACATGGCAGCAGAACAATACATAAAATTATGCAGACACAGGTCTAAAGCTTCAGCTAAAATTCACATCAAGCATAAGAATAGAAAAAGTGGTTTTGACCGTGGCATGGTTCTTGGTGCCAGACAAGCTGGTTGGAGTATTTCTGAAACTGCTGATCTCCTAGGATTTTCATACACAACATTCTATAAAGTTTACATAGAATGGTGCAAAAAACACAACATATTTAATGACTGTCAGTTATGCAGGTGAAGGCTATGATTACTCAAATGACACAGGATGTAAACACTACAAACATGGTGAGAAGAAAAGCATTTCAGCATCCATAATGCACTGAAGCTTGAAGTGGATGGGCTACAACAAATGACCAGGTGATATTTTTCCAGTCTTTACATATCGAGTTTCTGTGATCCTTTTCCCACTGTAGCCTGTCTTGGAAGACAGGAGCAGAACCAGCCTTCAAGGGTCTACAGGTTGTGCATTCTGTGATCCTTTTCTGTTCACCATGGTTGTATAAGAAAAATCTTGTAATAAACAACAAAGTATTCAGTAATAATGTATAGCATTTATGATATGAAATTCTACATACTATTCAGATGAGATAAGACTTCCAGACATACTGTGTACATGTAATGTTGCTTGAAGATGTCTGTCATGATTATGATAGACTCCCATGGGATAAGCAATCTGTGTATAAATCACAGAGATAGGAAGGTCCCCACAATGTACTCATGCTCATCACACAAAAAATTGGTATGGTTGAAAATAATGCTTCCTGGAGTGTCTTTGTACTGAAGAAAAAGCACAAAACCTCCTTTCCCACAGAAATTAAGACATAATCATTATTGACATGCTAGTTGAGACAGAATGGTGCTATTCCTATTGGTCATTTTTAGAATGTGAACTATGGTATATCTTTCCACACAGATGTACATGCAGTGTGCACATTTTTTTTTTTTTTATCTATTGACACAACGGATTCTAAAATTCTGCTAATAGTTACATTATCCCCTTACATTACCTATTTTCACATACAGTCAGTCAAACAATATGCTAAAGGTGAATCAAATCCATTCTAATCATTTTTATATATTTCAATAATTTATCTAAGAAAGCTTTCATTAGATTTCAGCTATTACCACTTGTGCTCCCTTTTCAAGTCTCGTTAGTGCAAGTTACTAGCACTAACAAAAATTCAGAAGAATCCAGAATTGTTGGTGTGTCTCAATCAGCTCCCTAGCTCCCTAGGTTATGAATCAGTATATTGTATACACTGACTCACTAAAAATTGGGACAGTGATAACTGAATTTCCAGTGACTTGACCACGGCCTTCGCTTTGTAAAATGTCACCAAAAATGAAAAACTTAAAAATATTTAAGTTTTATATGTCATATAAATTTGTTAACTTAATCACATGCATTTCTGTCATGGTACATCAAGCAAGACCGTTTAAGTCATTAAACAATTAAAAGTCATTAGACTCAAACAAACTGCGTATAGGATGTTAAATAAAGTTAAAAAATTCTAACAAAAGTAATAATTTGAGACACACCACATGGAAATGCTGGTATTGGTATTAAACTCGCAGCCTACAAACATGGCCACTGAGGACTACAATTCACAGCCATTATGTGCACTCAATCAATTTTGACCGGACTATTGATTGCCCACTCCTGGACTCAATCACCTACACACTACATAAGCGCCCTCACTGCACCTTCATTTTGTGAAGTATACGCTCTGCATTTGTTTATATCAGTTGTTATCAAGCTGTTGTATATTGATTGACATTGTTGGTTTCTGATCTCATTTCTGATTTTCTCAACTTGTTCATGCCTGCCCTTGTCCATGTTGATTATTGATCACTTGACCCTTGCCTGCACCTTGATTTAAATTTTGTGTTAGGACTTTGTAGTGTTTGCTATGATCAATAAACCTTTGTATACCTGCACTTGCGTACATACTTTCATACCTGACAGAATTATGTGTGTCACAGAGTGAAGTCGTGGAGTTCAATGACGTGTTACAAAGAAATAGCACAGCTTGCTAAGATTAAGCTTGGTCAACTGTAGTTTCAAAGCCATCGTTCCTGCTAGCCAACATTGCACTTTATGTAACTTAGTGAAGGTTCTGATAGACAAAACAATAAAAGCTGTTTTGCTTCTGTAGAGACAAGCACAAACTAGTTGTAAATAAAGGCTGATATAAAAGAATGCTTCATTCCTTAGCCTCATTTAATTAGTTAGGCTGTGGCACTGCTTTCTAATCATTGCTCTGCACACCATCACAATCACTAGCTGCTGATTTGGAATTTAAAGGCCTGTTTATATTTAAACACTTTGCTGCATCTGTCTTTTCTGGCCAGCCTTTCTGCTTTCTCTCCATCGTCGTGTAATCTACATTTCATCCAGAAATACAGCAAATTGATAATTGAAAATTTGACTGCACCAATCACAAAAAGGGTTTAGACTAATTGTGTGTGGCTGTGTGTGTGTGTGTGTGTGTGTGTGTGTGTGTGTGTGTGTGTGTGTGTGTGTGTGTGTGTGTGTTAGTGTGCGTGTTACTTGTCAGAGAGCAGACCAGAGAAATAAGGGAATAGGATACAATAAATAGATGGCCCAGTTTGCATGTTCTCCTTGTGCTTCGGGGTTTACTCAAGGTACTCCGGTTTTCTCCCCCAGTCCAAAGACATGTGCTGTAGGCTAATTGGCATTTCCAAATTGTCCGTAGTGTGTGAATGGGTGTGTGATTGTGCCCTGTAATGGGTTCACAGCCTGTCCAGGGTGTCCCTTGCCTTGTGCCCTGAGTTCCCTGGGAGAGGCTCCAGGCTCCTCCACGACCCTTTGTAGGATAAGCAGTGCAGAAAATGGATGGTTGGATGTTTAATGCCCTATAAACATTTCCTCTATATATGCATTATAAATTAGAAATTTCAGTTTAGCAAGCTTGTTCATTAAAACTGCAGTGTTGTTCTGCTGATATAACTGCAGCTTGCTACACCTGTAATAACTACAATACTGATCATTATGCTTCTAATGTTCAGATTTTCTTACAGATATTCAGATGAACCTCTTAAAATGCCGGGACATTTTGGCAGTTCCAGATTTGTATTGCTCACTCATAACTACATACTGTTTCCATTATTTCAACTGCAGTTACAGCAAAGGTCTGAATAATATGATTTGCAGTGAATAACTTTAAGGCTTTATTAAGGCTAATAAGACATCCTACAGACATGCTGTAAGATGCTACCAGTGTGCCAGTTTCTCTTATTTTTAAAGGATAATTGAACATGAACTCAACACAATCTGAGCAAGACTTAGGTTGGGTCAGGGAAAACAACTGACAATTTTCCCACAGTCATGCAACTGTTGTATGTCTGTACTGTCCAGTGTAAACATTTAACTAGCAAATGGTTAAAGAATACATGGAAACAAACATATACACTTATTCAATTATGCAGTGATATTCACATAGGTCTGTATTGGATGTGAGTTTAGTTTGTGCTGGAACAATGTAATTTTAGTACAGTAGTAAAATTTAAACACATTTTCTGGGGCACAAATAAAAGGTACAGTAGATATACATTTGTTCCCTAATGTACAAACATTATAAGTGTTTCATTAAATCTACAGCCGACTATTTGCCTGAATGAGTTAAATGAAAAATTAAACTATATTCTCTAGTTACTTTAAATAAAATATACAAAAGATGTACCCTTGAAGGTAACTTCCCACTGACAAGCCTTTGTTCCCTGAAAGAAAATACAGTTTAGTACCTTTTTTCCTTGAAAGTTATTTAATTCCTTTAGATTTGTTCTCTATAGACCACCAATTTTTCAGGAAATAATAATGAATAATAGCCATGACTTATAACCCACACAGTTACGTACACTTTGTATGCAGTCATTAATGCAGATATGTAAATACGGTGTGTACAGATATGTAAATATGGACTGTCACGGCTCACGCCGATTATGCTACTGCAGGTCTTCAAATAGTGGTTTAGTTTTAGAAGGATGGCTGTGGCGGGTTTGGGTAACAGAAATACAGGACTTCTCCTATTTTAACAGACTCATTTTCATTTATTCAAAGAAAGTGCTAGGAATGAACGAAGTATTCAAGTTGTGACTAATTCACATACATACTTCTATGCCCTTGGTTTATGCAGATCGTTATTGGTTGGAAGGCTGCAGTCAGTGACTTTGACAGCGCGTTGTGGCTTGGTCTTGGAGTGGGTGGCTGCAGAGCTAAACCAGACAGATGGAGGATGTGATGATGCTTTCAGTGTTGACGCACTAGGGGCTGCGTTAAAACCATTTTTTTCCCCAGTTGGCAGAGAATGTTCCCTTCTGCCACATTTATTCGTTGAATAAGGCATGCCCCAAGGCTGTCATGAAAAGATGACATGCCATAAAATTTTCTTTTGTGATAGGCAGAATTGTTTTTTTAATGGTGCATTACAGAGATCTGTGAAGGGTAGGTGTCAGGCTTTGTCTATTTTTACCTGGAATTTTGAGCAGTGTTTCTGCTTAAATTCTGAGTTAACAACAATAATCTACACAAAGGGAAGCGCTATATACAGTAATATGGCAATAGAAAATAGACCTCCGATCCCTTATTTTCCTTTATAAGGCAATTCATGCAGTTCTAGGTTCAAATAATAGCCCAGTGCAACATTCGCTATCACATCAGTGTCAGTACTGTATGCTGACTTTTCAACTAGAGTCATCCTATAGCGGTCCCTTTTTATTGATGTACAGCAAACAGGGTGACTTTTATAGACTTGCAAAAATATAAACCTAGAATGAGTACCTACTGTATATGGTAGGCATACTTGATAAATGTGAATATATGTATAGGTGTACTGAAACACATATCATGAAACACAATCAAAACACCCACCAAGATGAATATCTAAGGTCATAACTGCATAGAACATGAAAATAGTGGATAGTGGAAATCTGTTAAAGGTACATGCTCCCTACTAGTGAGCTTTTGAATTCAAATGCCAGGATTGCCAAAGAAGCACTGCAAGGCCCCTTGATAAAAGTCTTACCCTTTAACTACCGAGGTATAAGTTTAGATTGGATTCTGCCTTGCTGCTGAATTTTCAGTATATGCCAAATGAATGCATGAAGACATGAGTGTCAACAAAGCTCGGGTCCATCTGAGCAGTCCTTTGGGTCAACACTATTAACATAAATCTCTATATACATACTGCTTTAAAGCTTATAGGCTGGAAATCTGTGAAAAGATGCTTAATTTGCATGCTATGAATATTTCAGTGATTCATTTATGGCTGTTTGGTAAAGTAGTGAATAAATCATGGCAGTTAATGGTTAGTGATGCATATGACACCAGCTCTTCAGGTTTACATAAGCTCCTGCTCTCAGACTGTGTAAAGCTGCATCTCAGTCATGTGGCAGTGTTATGTGGCAGAGAAAGGTAGATCGAGTCTGAAATATACTGGGTGATTACATACATAGGGGAAATTAACAAGTTTTATATATATATATATATATATATATATATATATATATATATATATATATATATATATATATATATATATATATACACACATACACACACACTTTAAGAATGCCTTTGACAAAAGAAGAATGTATTGAAATAATTTTTATGGCTGGATCGGGAAGCTGTCACAAGCTTACGATGGAAACAGGTAACATGGCAAGTACATCACATACGACACTGTTGCCAAACGTATTAACAATTTAACTGAAAGTGTTACGGACCAACCGAGAAGTGAGCATCCATGAACATCCACTGACAAAAACACAACTTTAAATGTAAACAAATTTGTGATATTGATCATGTTAACCGCTTTGTACAAAAGGTCAGATTTTTCTCATGCCTAATCTCTTTTATTGAAGCATGTGTTGATGACACTCTGATGGATTTTATCTAAAATGGATCATAAGCATTTACATACACTTGTGAAGTCCATGTCAGCTCAAAAACACTGAAACTCTGAAATTTGTGTAAATATTTCAAAGATTTTCACCTAGGTTATTGTCAATAATTTAATGTGTAATGAAAATTGTTGTATTAAATTAGAAAAGAATGCAATTGAAGCATTTTCACTAGTGGTATCAAACTTTTTTGTCCCATGCTGCCACATATAACTGACACACAAGTACATCAGTAAATTGCGGCTGAAATAAGATGATTGCTGAAGGTGAGTTACATTCACAGGTACTCTCAGTTAAGCTTTCTATATATTTCTGTTCTTAGCAATATGAAGAAGCATTTATGTTGTTTTGATGTTTTTCTGTGCACATATTTTTAGCACCAGATATATCACTTATAATATACTCACAGATTTTTTTTTAGATTACTTCTAACTTCTGTGGTGCTTCTCTATGTACATTTGTATGTCTGTTTATTTACTGTATGTGTATGTTGTGTGCGAGAGACATAAATCAGACGGGGACCCCTCTCAGTTCAAGTATAAACTCAGATTTCTCCAGTGATGTGGCTTGGGCCAAGGACAAAAAAACTTTAATAAATAATCCATGAGCTTGAGCATAATGAGGGGGATTTTTTGTCTGAAACCTATGCACTGGACAAGCCACACAATAACTGATATTATGGAAGGCTTATTGCTTTCCTTAAGGCTTTGCATGTACAAAAAATTTTTCCCTAAACCCATAGTCTAAGTACAAAAAGCAAAGATGTACAGGGTGCAAAGTTAACATGTGTGCACAGTTTTACCCTTACTCCTCAGACTATGCTTGTTCAACCATTACTCTCATAAAAAGAAAAGCTTCAGTGTGACTGACACATCCTGACACAGACTTCATGATGACAGACTCACTGAAGTCTGGCAGGGTCTGGCAGAGATTAGCTTTTTTCTATATAGAACAGCTTTAATATGATAAGCTTCCTACAGCTATCCTGGGACTAGAGAAATCCTGTCAGCACACAGCATGCAGGAAGCTGCCTGTTTCCAAAAGAATGAGGCATGCAGAAGCTGTGAGAGGCCTGAAGTACAGGGTAAGATCCAGGTGAAGCCCTGAAAACAAAGCCCAACTCTAGGCAAAGACTCAGCTTCAGTGAAAGTAACCCTAGGGCTTTTTGAGAAATGCCAGACTGGGTGAAGCTTCTCACTGCAGACGGATACTCGAGGATGCAGGGCAACGATGAGGGTGGGGTGCATGGGAAGGTGCAGCTTCAGTAATGTTTTGCATTTTTGTTGCTGGACTGTGTTGAAGTGATGAATTTATCTGCTGGGCAGCTTAAACCACTTTTGCTTTGCAGGATATGAGAGATCTAGTTTTATATATATATAAGATCTAGTTTTTATTTATTTTTTTAATAAATGGAAAGTTTAGTCTATTTAGGATGTCAATATTAGCTTGTGTATGGCTCTAGTAGCCTAAAAATAAACAACCCTTCTGAAAGAGACAAATGTGCCTGTTGCTAGTACTTTCATAATAAAAGACAATATAATTGGCTGCCCAGTCAAAACTGAATCTCATTTGCACCCTAATGTGTTGCTTAGTAAACTACAAAACCATCTTTGACTCTGGATGTAAACGCCACACTTAACATCACAGGAACCATAGGAACCACAGAATCACAGGTTTTGATGGACGCTGGATGAGACGCCAGTTCATTGTGGGGCACCTTGTACACGCTCACTTACTCCTAGGGGCAATTGAGCATAGCCAATCCACTTCCTGGCATGTTTTGGAAGTTCAGAGGAAACCAGAGAACCCAGAGGAATGTCACCAAACACACACACATAGGGAGAAGAAGCAGCACTCACACAGGCAGTGACACAAGAACATGTCTGTATCAGGTTGATTTAAATAAATCATTTAAATAAATAAATAAATAAATAGACTATTCTTAAATATTAAACAAGTCTATGCCTAGTAGTCCACGTCCTTCAAAGAAGTGCCTCTCTCTCTCTCTCTCTCTCTCTCTCTCTCTCTCTCTCTCTCTCTCTCTCTCTCTCTCTCGCCCTACTACAGTTTGACCTGCCGATTGCTGCATCTCCACTAGGGGGCACCGTTGCAAGCTAAACACTTCAGTGACGAACCCCCGGGTTTCAAAGCCCGAATGTGTTTAGTGCGGACAGACGGCCGGGCAGAGGGACATCAGGACAGAGCCGCGAGCAGGAATTCCACAGTCCCTCAGCACAGAGGACACGAGACAGACCCGAGCACATCTCCTCGGAGCCTGCACTCCACCCGAGGGGCACTTTAATCTCAAACAAACAGGACAACAAGATTAAGACTTTCGGATTTATTGCACACCTTTCGTGGTGACACAAAGAGAATTCCTCAAGGACACATTTTATGAGAGTGGCAGACATTTGAACTGGAGTTGCGCACTGCTCCGAATGGACGGATTCTTCATTTAATTGCGCTTTGTGTTTCGGGTTTTCCCAGAAATCCGCGGAAGACGAACTGAACAGCTCTAGCCTGTTGAAAGAAGGAAAATTGGACATATTTTTGGACAAGTTGGCGGAATGGTAGAGGACTTTTGGGAAAGGGTTTTGAACGATTGCGTCTGGCGAGTGGAGATGCCAACTTTACAAAGGTAAACCCCCTGCTTCCCTTCCCGATATTCCTATAGACGTGTGTGTGTGTGTGTGTGTGTGTGTGCGCGCGCGCGTTTGAGAACTTCACACTCATGGTCTGATGCGTTTATCCCAAACATGGTTCTATTCCATAAGTGTGAAAACCCCATTAGAAACCGGGAATATACATTTGTGAGAGAATATTAATATGGTGACCCTGTGGGTTTCATGACAGCACATTTTACTTAAACGGAAATGTGTCCATGTTTGTTTGTTTGTTTGTTTGTTTGTTTGTTTATTTATTTATTGTTGTTATGTTCTAAACTACGCATTTTGTTTTAAACTGGTTCTTTCTGAAGGCTTACTGCCTATCGGTTAGGCGGGTTGATTAGTTCGTAGGCTATAAATCCGTTACATTTCTGAAGCTAGAATAAAGGAAATATTTCCCATGCGCAAAAAGAACACAGAAATTCACCTGAGAATGCTGCCATCTGTTTTCTTTTCATTTCCCGTTGTGAGGCGCCGCACTTGCGTCCTGTCAGATCTCCCTCTGGATTATCACCCTATGGTCTCCTTTTAAAAGTGTGAAGTCTGCCCTTTTCGGCTTGCTGTAGCCTCTCTCATTCTTATTTTTACCCTCAGTGACAGGAATGGGACGACGCACCTAACTTCATAAATATTTCGACTGGTTTGAGTGCTTTAACAGTACAGTTGATCAGAAACACGCACTTTTCGTGCCGTTGACATTTTTGCGCATGTTGGGCTTAACCGTAGAGTTTGTGTATGTAAAAAGGTTCTGTGTATACAATTAAGCTATTACTGTACAATATGTGTGTGTGTGTGTGTGTGTGTGTGTGTGTGTGTGTCTACTGCAAATCCGTTAAATCCCCTGCATGCTGCTGGAATGAAGCGTTCAATGCAGGAACGCACAAGCATTTCGTGCGTCTCTGCGGATGCCGGACTAATCCAAAAGGATGACTCTTATTAAGATTAAATCTCTCTCTTTTTTGGCTTTATCCGTAAACATTTCCAGCACCTGTTATAGATGAGCACATGTTGCATTCATGATTTCGGCTACAGAGCACACGTAAGTGTATGGCGCTGGGAATGAGAGTGTGTGAGCGCAGGCAGCAGATTTTCCCAGAGCGCACGGACTCGTGGCTGTAATGCCGGGATTGAACGATAGGGGGCTATAATAGATATAAGCGCACTATTCTAATATTACCCAAAACGGGAGACACCTCAGGGCGCACGACTAAGAGTCTCAGTGGTACATGTGCCTAACCTAACCTCAGTCAGGCGCGCGCGCGCGCACACACACACACACACACACACACACACACACACACACACACACACACACACACACACACACACACCAGGAATCTTTAGTCAACACCTAAATGATGTAGTCAGAACACTCATATAAAAATAGTACCTTTTCTTGTCATGGTGGTGTTACCCTCAAGGGTACATGTGTTGTACCTTTAATATGCATCTTTCACCTGAAAACAAAAATATAATGTAGCCTATTTTTTAAAAACGCACTGCTACATAAATGGACTGTAATTAGTCACAATAAGAGTGAAGCTTTAATGGTATACTTTGCATCTCTAACAGATACATACTGGGGGTCACAAGCTGTACCCTTGAAAGTATCACATCAGCGATAAGAAAAGGTACTGTTTTCTGAGAGTGAAGAGACAGGTTAATTGATTAAACAACTGTAATGAGATGTGATCCTGCTGAGCTGGAATGAAAACCTACTGATAAGACTCCTGACCAAAAGGTTATCATGCCTGTTCGGGGGGGGATATTATATCATATAATACATGAAGACATTTTCAGTTATTTGTTTTGCTAACAAAGTGCCAATCAAACGCTTGAACCACATGTAACAAACATGTGAATCCATGCATAATGTAGAAAAAGCAGATAAATGAAAAGAAACAGGCACAAAAATATTGTAATATACAAAAGATACAAACAATATCTCAAAAACGGCACTGTGATATTTATCACAAAATCCATATTGTTTCATCATCTTGATCTACTGTAATGCATGACACATTCATATTTAGTGGAATTAAAAATATAGTAGAAAATGTATTTTTTTAATGTATTGTGATTGTGTTATCCATAATAATAGTAATAAAAACAGCAACAACAATAATACTTGTGAAAAATGTATTGTTATTAATATGTTGTTATTATAGCTATAATAGCTTTAATAATGTTAATAGTTCTATACACTATAAAAATGCTGCTTTCAATTAAAAAAGCATAAAATTCATTGATTCTGTTAAAACATGCTTTTTGTTTGTCACTGGGTTATTTCCAGCTGCAAAGATGAACAGCACAAAACTCTTACCCTATGGTCCCAGATGTTTGGCAAGCTTGGTTTTCTTTTTTAATCTAAAGCAGAAGGAGAGAGGGATACATTAAGAATAAAAATAGCCTTTGCAAGAGTAGCGTGACAGCACAGTTTTAATCACAGAAGGGGATGAGATGGGGCACGCCGGCACAGTTGGCTTTTGGAGGGCAGCCATGCGTACCTTTCAGCCTAGATGCCTCGCTTTGTTTTTGTGCCTCCTGCCTCCTCAGACCCTGCTCTCTCTCTCTCTCTCTCTCTCTCTCTCTCTTTCTCTCCTGCCAACCCACTGTTATCTTCCCCACTTTTGCCATTTAGGCGCCTTCACCTTCACAGCAGACCCCTAGCTGCAGGCAGGACCATAAAGAGAGAAAGGGCTAACTTTGTGTAAATATATATTTCCATAAAACATGCCCAGCAAATACATTCCTCATTCTTCCTTGCAAACATCAGCATACAGGCTTGAGATGTACTGTAGCTCTTGACACAAAGGTGTTTTCACCTTTTTTTTTAACATGTCTCTGGAAAAAATATCAGCTCATTTCACACCGGGCTTGGAGATTCACGGCTGACAATTTAAGATCGTTTTCACTGGAACTAGAATATCTGCTGATGCTTTTACTATGTACAGATATACTATGTGGTAAGTATTGTATTTACTATTTTACTGTATTTACTAACACAACTGGGTGTGCTGTTATAAGAAACTAATCAGTGAGTGTGGTGTGATGCTGTTACAACCTCGAAGGTGGTACATCATGAAGTGTTTCACTCCTCTTATACCACAGTGATTTGCCAGCGATTACAATTTTGAATTTATTAAAAAATGACACGTTATATTTTTATCATTTGTATAAACAGTCTATACAGTCTATTTTTTGGCTTTTTTCCAAATTTGCGATGCAACTTGCGAAGGTTTTTGTGCTTATTTTGTGGAAAAACTACTTGAATTGGCGAAATTGAAATTTCACACATGACGTGTCTTGGCCCAAATCTGCAGAAAATCTGTGTTAATTTTGAAAAATTGCACGCTCCTATACTGCAGAGTTTGCTTGATTTTGTGTTCATTTCTGCGATTGCAAAATCACAAAATCCTGGAGAGACTGTCTTAAAATATATCAACTTTAAATATTTTATATTAAAAATATATCTTTTATTACTGTTTATAGTTACACTTAATGTTGTAGAACATTCATGAGACAAGTCAGTTACTGTTATTACTTACATTATAGCAGCTGTAAACAGTTGTTCCTTCACAAGCCTCTCTTTTTTTTTCTTATTCTTAAAGTTAATTTAAAAAATGCAGCTTGTCAACTTACTGTAAAAGTGGAAAACACAAAGTTGGCATGGCAGAAAACTAATTGACTATTATACCCGAGAAACATCTCTTTGCAGAAAGCGTCACCATATCAACAGCTATATATGGACCCTTGGTTAATAATAACACTCTTTATTAATCTGTTCATTTTTAGTCTTATATTATGTGGAGCATCTGCCATACAGGTTCCTATGAATGAGCTGCTGCTAAACAAAAAATAACAGAGTAGAACCAGCACATAATAATAATGATATAAACCTGCGATGTGAAATACAGCCCACAGTGCTGTCCGAGCCGTGCTGTTGCTGAACAGTAATCAACCACTTCTGACCAATCACATTTGAGAATTCAACATTGTTGTGGTATAAATGTGCATATTACGCACTATGTACAGAGTACAGGGGACGTTAGCATACTGAAAGTGTAAGTGTAATTACACTTGACTGTGAATAATAGCTGCTGTGCCTGTGAGCTAATATGGCCACAATTAAGTGCATTAAATCTGCTAATTCTAAGGCTGACAACATTGCTGCCCTGTACAATCAAAGGACATCGAGAATTTGTTCTCATTATACCAGCTGAGCTCAGACACTCTGATGAAGCACTGTGACCTTTTTGCTGAACATTTTGAGGGCTGGAATAGAGAACGTTTGGGAGCAGGAGGCAGGCTCAGTGATTTGTGGGTTAAAAACCCAACAGAAAGAGTTTCACAGCCTCTGGCTATCCTCAGCCCAGCAATCAGGACTTAACTAGATTGCATTTGGTGGCTCGCTCCTCAAATTGGGATCCTAATCAGGGTCTATGTTTCTCTCTAATGAAGCTTTGCCGGGGTGCTGGCAGACACAGAAGTGACCATGGGCATAGAATAAAGAAGGGAGGGAAGACATAAAACATTAGCTGTCCCTGTCCACGTCCCATGCCTTGTTAAAGAAGATGGCGACTTTCCACTGTCACACAGAGATGCTGAGATGGATGCCACACTTCTGTGCAATCTGCTCAAGCTGTTATTGTGAACAGAACCAAAGTGAGGTAATCCATGATAAGAAACAGCACTGGAATTACTCTCAATTGTGAATGCAATTTTAAGTTAACATTTATGGTGACTCATTGTCTTGTTCTACTACAGTATAGCATGCATAGTAAATCTTACCATGTCGCTGTTACATGCTCTAATCTGATTGGTCAGAAGGTTTTGGTTAATTTTCTATAATAGCAGTTCTGGCTACAGTGTTATTCAAACAGCTGTAATGTAAAATTAATTTTAAAAAATGTGTTGTTATTTAACAAAGAAATTTTTGATAGTAGAGTATTTTGATGGGAGAGTTTTCAGGACAGAGGAATTTGTGCTTCTCGGCTTCTCATTTCATTCCCCTTCATTTCCATCAGGCATTTATTTAAAAGTGAATCTAAAGGTTGTACAAAGTGACATTAATCTTTAGCAACTTGATAAAACTGGATAGCAGGCACAACAACTGCAGTACAACATTGTGCACTGTCTTGTTTGTTTTGAATTGAATGGGTCACATGACTGCATCACATGACTGAAAATACATCATCGTTTCTGAATATCTCCATATTCTCAGTCAATACTACAATGCGAAAATGGCATTTTCAAATTTATCCATTTGGGAGAGCATTTTCAAAAAGCACTGTTTTCGCTGGATAACAACGCTGCCTGAGTGTAGATCGTAGACCAAAATGTAGAAAAGAGAACACGTTTTCAAATTTATCCATATCCATAGCCTCAGTAACATGACAAGCTGTGACTTTCATTTATTAACCTCGATAAAAAGAGGCTGGTGACGGAAGGGATGTTTATAGCTGCTATAATGTAAATGAACTAACTTGTCTGACGGACCCTCCGCAACATTAAATGCAATTATAAATGGTTAAAAAGCACGTCATTTATTAATAAATTAAAAGCATAATTGTTGGCAAATTGCTTTGGTATAAGAAGAATAAAACACTTTGAGATGTGCTCTTATGGGAAAATAATCACTCCACTCTATCACGGGTTAATTGTCATTTAACAGCACACCCTTTTGTGTCTTATTCCTTACTTAATGAAGCTTTTTGCCTTAGTTTTTGGGCATGACTGAGTGTCTTTTAGCCCACAAGATTAGAGAGCACTAAAAATAAAGCTGTGAGGATTTCGTGAAGGAGAACACACCTCTATCACACTGTTCTAATTAAGGAGTGTAACCCCATGAAAGGTAACAAGGTGGAATTCACATGTGCAGGCGTAAATTTTGTTGGAGAGTCTTACCACCTATCTTAGCTAATTACAGACGCTAAAGTCAGAATGATGCACATCAGTGGGGATACCACAGTCCTGCCCACTTATATGTAAATGTACATGTCCTTTCTCTTTCTCAGCCACAGGACGAGTGGAAGTACTGCTGATAGCAGATGAGATAAAACACAGCAAAGGACCGAATGCAGCTCTTTTTGCGGCCTGTTCAGCACATGCAATTGATAAGCACTGATAACTCCCTGCTATTAAAGAAATGAAAATGAGCTCTGCAGACATTTGTTCAAATCAAGTCCCAGACCTTATTGGTGAGCAGATTCATATAGGATTTAAGACAGTTGCAAATGCATGCGTTTGCAAAACAGCTAACAGCTGTGAAGTGAAGAATTTGTGTTTGATATATCCTCAACTCTAATTTTGCATATGTTCTGTAGTGTTCTTTCATTTTTCAAGCTTTTATTTTCTATAGTATTCAGCACATACGCACATTCACATATAAACCGTGTGTGACATACTGGAGAGTGATGATGGTTATTGTTCTATTTCACATCCATTTACCGTTCAAAGGCCTCTGACCTTTTATTTACACTGAGTCCCTCTGAAAGCAGTGAGAACACCTCACTGTTATCTTTTGTACCATATATTTAATTATTTTTCCATTATCTAGTGATTCATTCTGCATATGTTTACAAAGTGCAACTGTCTGCAATTCATCCGAGGCTGGGAATCATTTCAATGGCTCTAAATCATTACATCTTGGAGTGCCTGTGTAATTTTACACAATGAATCAAAGCCCCATGATTTCATTGCTCCTTGGTGTCAGTTTAAGATCAGCATGTGTACAAAATTAAATCAAAGCATCTGTAATAGGACATGAATGAAACATAAATGTTCTTTTCACACTCACTGTGTTCTGCAGTGAGAACAAGGGTAGCTTTGATCTGAAGTGCATGCATAATCCACACTATCTGACATCACCATCTCCATTCTGTGTATAAATCCTACAGGATCTCAAGAGGCCTGAACCTGTGCAGTACTTTTATTAACTCTACCATTGTGTTTTTGTAACTCTACCATTGTGTTTGTGGAGCCAAGACACTACATGGTTTTACTTTAGTCCTGTGTTGAGCAAAGATCAACGTGCAGACGCCGTGCGTCTGTGATGTACAGAACCATTTCTATTGTAAAATATATTGAAAAGATTGAGAGTGGGAAAGGGGTATTATGGAGTCAATAATGTCTGTACATCAGAAATATGTGTGAAATACTGTACTTGTTATTTTATGCAAACGCTGACAAAGAAAAAAAACATCCTTCTTTTTCCAATGACCAAATTTTCTTGGGCTAGTTTCAGGTCTTTCGTGTGTTTTTTGGCATGTAATTTGGTGGTTAACCCATGTTACCTCAAACACGTTTGAACTGGTCAAAATGAAAACCGCCCAAAATGATCTGCTAGACTGTATGCTAGATATCTATGTTGTTGACTCTCCACTACCTGTTACAAATTTACTCTAACAATTCACTAAATAGTAGCCTATAGCATAATCAAGTTTGATAACCGCTCATTGAGGCTATGCCATTTATGTCATCCTGCCTGTCTTCAGGACATTGTTGCTAAGTTATGTAAATTCATTTGGAACATTTAGTACTAACTGATATAGTTATTTTTTTTAGTCTTACAATGATTGAATTGTTCCTAGGTTTAACAAGAAAGTTTACTCCTCATTTTCGGGGCTCATATGGTGCTTTTGTGATATTGTGCCAACTATTGTAATTGTCTCATGCTGTTTCGTGTGTGTTGTGGAGGAACAGATGTACGCAAATGCATCTCATCCACTAATTCCTCATTCTCTAATGTGGCAGTGAAGAAACAGCCTTTGAAATAAAGAAAAAAAAAACAACCTGTCAGTAATCAGGCTTGAATTCATCTCCTTGTTTACTATAAATATATTTTGTATGTTTTCCCTTCACCAAAAAAGAAGAAAACGAAGTTAAGACAGTAGAAGCATCTGTTCGCAGTAATGTAGCCTGTCCAATCTGGCCCTGTCAGCATTTTGAGACTTTTTATTTGTCTGAGGCAGCGCGACCTCTGTCTTTCCATCCCATTAAGTCCCAAATTCTGCACAAATGTTTTTTTTTTTTCTTGAGGCAAACTGCAGCTGCATGTAATGTTTACTGTGCACATTTGATTGTGTGTGTGTGTGTGAATGTGTCAGGACATGGGACATGCATCCAAAGGATATAGGGTGTTTCTCTGTCACACTGTGTCTTTCTGTGTCTCCTCAGAGACCATGAAAAGTCAAAGATATATTGTTACTATCAGGTTAGAGATGTTTGATCTCTCTCTCTCTCTCTCTCTCTCTCTCTCTCTCTCTCTCTCTCTCTCTCTCTCTTTCTCCCCCTCCCTATCTGGCTCTCTGAGTCTCTCAAGGATGGACAGTTTGATGGATACTATGGGTCATCCCTCAGTAACTGACAGTGAATGTCTGACTGTCAGCATTCAGATAGCAGCAGAACTCTTATCCCTCTTCAACCATATACAGCGCTGAGGTGACACCACTGTCACTGCACTAAGACTCTACAGACAGGACACTGTAACAGCTTTGCTTATTTTTCCCAAGGCCATGATGTTGAGGACATGAAACTGGCATATATGGATAAGCAGACTATCGATAGTACGCTCTGGGCTCTTAATAAGACCTTGCTGTGAAGCCAGTGTGTGAGAGAACTAACTGTTGACATTGGGTAATTATGCCCTGAAGGCCTGTTGTGCTTTATTCAGCACTGTGATGAGCAATCGCATCAAAGCCCTTCAGTTATCGAGGTTACTACACTTCGAGACAAACTGTTCTTCAAGGGTTCTTTAAGAGTTGACTGGATAATTAAAGTTTCTTAGCTTCCAAAAAAGAGTTCTAATTTGAACCCTTTCCAAGAAGGAAACACTCTGTTGTACTTTCTTATTCTATGTAGAACGTTTAAGGGTTTTCCTGGAGGGACAATCAAAGAACCCCGAAGAGTTTCAGATTTTCTAAGAGTGTAAAGATGGATGATAATGTGATAAAATGTGCAATATTCAGGGGAGCTAGCAATTTTTCAAAATTACAGCATATTTTCCCACAAAATCAAGCATTTTTGGACACAACAATCACAAAAAAAAAAATCCTGTATGGACTAATTTTATACGGTTTTATTTGTATAGAGACAAACATTTGTATGCAATGGACATTGTCACAAAGCAGATTTACAAAAATATAGATGTACTGTAGTTCAAGATGTTGAAAGAAAACAGACTCAGAAGCCCACTTGTTTCTGATCTACACAGCACTGGCGATCATGATTTTAATCATTTTAATAATTACACAGTATTACACAGTAAATCTTCACTTTCACCATGTACATTATAAGCCTGTATTCCTTCAAATATATAAATCTTTGAATCAGAATGAGACCTTAGTCGTATTAATTATCTGGGTGAACTTTTAAATGATGATTATAAAGAGAATTATACTCAAAATGTAAATACATAAATAAATATTCCAGCACAATATTCAACCACATACTGTTATATGAATAAATTGCTTGTGATCTGTGTTAAAGTAAGTAACTTTAATCTTTGTCAGTTAACTAACTTTATTTAAGCTCACCAATATTGCAGTTTGCAATGTTTCTTTATTTGAAAAAAAAATAAAAATAAATAAAAAATATGATTCCTTAATTGGGGAAGGTAAAAAAAAATCATGATCACAATTAAAATACAATGAATAGTACAGCTATAGAGGTTTGTGTTTCACAGTGAATGTGACATTGACAATATGGCTAATAATTGTCACGATTGACAATTCAACTCAACTCTTTTCTATACACTACTGAGGATGTGTAGCGTGACCTAAGAAGCTTGTTCCCTCACGAAAGGTTGCTGTGTTCCCTTCTTATCTGCTGCTGCAGCTCTGCAGTGAACACATGTCCCTTCTTAATTTATGTGTATGTTTATTCAGGCCTGTGTACAGAGACATTAGAGGCCGTTACCTCATGTAAATTCCCCCATTGATTTCTATTAGATATATATTTTCCCATTCTCTGCAAAGCAGCAGGCTAAAATAAGCTGTGTTTGGAAGGTTGGACTTGTGTAAATCTGCCTGTGACATTTTGATAGCCGACCAATGCGCAGAGGAGAAGCAAATATCATTAGAGGAGGACAGGATTAAAAACTGTCACTCAGCGTCACCATTATCAGACAAAGCAGCACGCCAGGCTCAGAGTTGTGGGTTGGAGAGAGAGCACAAGAGAGATAGAGAGAAAGTGAAAGGAAAGAGAAAGATAATTTGGAGAAAGAATGCGATGCACCCATGGGCACGTAAGACAGGTCCTCTTTTGGTAAACAGCAAGTCGTAAATATTTCAGCCGTCATGGCAGAGTGTGGACAGATGTTCCCATCTGCATGTTAATGAAGGCAGAGGCGAGAAGCCCGCACTCAATAGCTCCGTTCAACTCGGCTTTCCCAGAGATTCTCTACCCTCTATCTCATTCCCACATGCTCTCTGCCTCCCTCGCACTCTCACATCTCTTCCTCTCTCTCCCACACGGTGATTCTTAGTCCCTCTTTCTGTGTCCCCCTGACTCCCACAGTACTTGCACTGAGCTGGCATTGTGCTCCCAGCGCCCCCACACACATAAACACACTCAAACACTTGTTTTCTGCCGAGCCGCAGTGAGGTCAGTGGCTACAGTGTCTCTTGTCTTGTTTAGGAGAGACAGGTGCTTGAAGGAGGGCAGCAGGACTGTTGTGATTGAGAGTGAGGTCAAGTGAAGGTGAGTTTATGATCTAAAGTGTTGCCTTAGGGTTCCTGTTCTAGTGTATTATTTTCAAATGCTGATGTTAGCCTCAGCAAAATAGTACAAGAATCATAGCTGAGATAATCAGCAGTAGCAGCAGAATGCTCATTGTCTCTGCTGCATTGTCCAAGTGAAGGGGAAGAGTAGAATGTATTCTGTGTTCAGTCATCCAAGACAATTTAAATACATAATAGTAGGGGTAAAGGGATGCTCCAAAATTTTATATGTAGTAAATAGCATATATGCAGCTGCCATTGACAAGCATTTCAAAACGTTTCCCTGAACTGAAAAAAAACAGAACATGTAAAACCTAAAGTCTAAGGGCAGTTGTCAAATATAAACACATATTTCTTTCACGATGTGGCGTATTTCTAACCAAACAGCATATTTAGGTAGGTATAATGTAACGCAGGACTTATGAATTTGTCTTGTCAAAGTCAGCTCAGATGCTAACTAGTGTTGCTCCTTGCTAGTTGATATCACTTTGTTTGAAACACTTGCACACATGCAAGTTGACATGCTCATAATCAGAGGCTGTTTAGAAGTGGGCTCTGCATGTTTATTACAGATGAATCTTACCCAAAATCTGTTTTAATTTCAATTTGTCTTTTCTGTAAAATTCATCCATAGGACTACTGTTTCAGAGAATTTATTTTTGTTTATGCTGCCCATTGTAACGTGTTGAGAGGCAGGGAGCTAGTTATGTTAAAACCATGCATGAGCTTTATTGGGGCGAATGCAAGAATAATAATTTGAGTCCATAGCAGGTGTCCAAACACAGACAGAGAACATCAAACAAGGATAATCCATAATCATTATCAAACCACAAAAGTTGAAAACAAGAATGAATGTGTAAACTAGAAAACAAGTCTCAGATTTAATAATCCAAAAAGCACCATAAGACTTTGGCCTTATACATGGAACAGCAGGGTATACATAGACAAACTTATTCAGGGACTAACACGGAACAGGTGAACACAATCTGATAACAAACCAATGAAAAGACGGGGCGGAGACATGACTAAAAGAGGACCAAAAGCACAGGGCATAGTAAACAAGAGCACATAACTCAGTACATGTCTCAAGGTCTCATGCCTCTAATTATGTGCAGTGAGAAAACTAATCAAACCAAAATAGCAAACAACCCTAAAGTATCAATTTTGCAAGGTGTCACTTTTAAAGTGACTGGATGTAAAGTCTTGGAAACATTTCACCATGTATCTGGTGGGCTTCTTTATATAGTGTGTGTTCACTGATCACTTTTTCTCTAGAGGTTAACTAGCATAACACTAGACACTAGAGATTGTTTCAGAGCTGTGTTAGAAGGACATTGGTGTATTTTTATTTTTATTTTTTTTCCTTATTTAACATAACTATGGTATTTTCTTTTTAGTCCAAATTAGTGCTATAGACATCTACTTATATTCCTTATCTCCTCAAGCAGATGTTTCCTGTCAGTCACCCAGAATAGACTCAGCCAACAGATTGTGATTGTTAGTACTGCTATCGGAGGAATTGAACGGAGGAATTGAACAGATCCCTCTCTCTCTCTCTCTCTCTCTCTCTCTCTCTCTCTCTCTCTGTGTGTGTGTGTGTGTGTGTTTGTGGTTAAGGCAACTCAGGGAAGGGAAAACTCAAAAGAGGCTACTCTGTTTAACTATACTGTCATCCGAATTGACGATGGGCATGGAGTTACGTGACTGAAGAAGTCAAGCTCTTATTAAAAAGCACATTCTTTTGTTGCTAGTGACGTCACTAACTAACACTGCAAGCTTTTCATAAAGTGTTCATCAAGCAAATATTCCGTATGGGGTGCATGTATAATTTGGAAAGAAACATTCTCTTCATAAAGGCAGATACTGTGATTGCAGTTTAATTTGTGGCATACCAGGATAACCTAGCATTGTTTTCTTGGCCCAACTTGCAATTTAACGTGAGCTTACAGTGATTTGAGTAAATGAGTCCATCTGATGGACTCTAGATAAAAGAGGCTACTGCAGTAGAATACAATACCCCCGAGTCCTAATCCATTTCTCTGCCTTTAAAATGAAACGAGCTGTCTGGCTCATTTGATCTGAATGTGATATGGCTTGATTTGATTTGCTAGTCCCTCTCATATGTATATGATTGTGCATTGGCACAAAGCCATCATTATCTGTACTATTATTTGTGATAGAGAGGAAGGGATGTTTTGACAGTCTCTCTGCCATCTGCAACATCTCCTTTGCAAGACTTTGTATTATGAGCGATTAGCCAGTTCATCTTCAGAGCTCTCTCCAAAACACACTCACGCGCACACACACACATACACACACACACACACACACACACACACACACACAGACACACACACATACTTTCTTGGCATCCGACAGAAAAACGAAGCTAAAGGTCTTTTTTTTAAGGGCCTCTGCTTTCCAGAGGCCGGTGTCTAAACTCCCCTGCAATGAATTTGTCATTAACACCTCATAAAAATGTTGGCAATGCCATGTCTGTAATTTGCTTTGTGCTCTAGCACAATAATACAAATTACAAACAGATTTAGCTGGCATGAAACCCAAATTAGGGTTGTATTAAATGTACCAGTCATATTATACAGGAGGTAATTGCTTTCATTCACATGAAGAGACGATGTCGCTGAGTATCACGAGAATATCAGACAAATGGGGAGACAAGTCGGGCACAGATGCTGGACAAAACAAGGAGGATGTATTCACTTAATGAGCTGTTGGTTCACATGTGTAATCCATCGGAGGAGGCAATGAATTGGATGCAGTGTAAGATCTGTTTGTTTTAGTTTATGAAGTTTGTATCAAAGCTGTAAGAGAGAGATTAAGAAGTAATCTTTTCCTAAAATCTTTTCTCAAATCTTCTATTTGAAGTGTGTAGCATGAAAAAATGAACCACGTACAGTTGAAAAATATATAAACAGACAAAAAACTACTAAAAAAGCAACAATTATTATTATTATTATTATTATTATTATTATAAAAATGTTGCTCTCTAGTCAATTACCATTCTCAATGCAACATGAAGTTACAATTTTTCTACATAAAAATCCCAAATGATTTTTTAAAAATAATTTTGCTCCAAAATACAATAAATGGTTTTAAAAAGTTATTTTTCACTGAAGATAAAATTAAAAAAGTAGAAAATTATTTTTTTCCTCCAAAATTTGCTCATAAACTGTGCAAATGGTGCATTTCAAGAAAAATGCTAAAAGAATCTTATTTTTTAATATGGTCTTTCATCATTTTGGATATCAGCATTACATATTTTAGACCTGAATGTTAATTAATATTGGAAGAGGTTGTTTTTTTTCAGGTACCATGTACTTTACTTTTTTACTCATGGCATTCTTGCACATGTACATGCCATTTAATGTTTTAGCATAGAAAAAGTCCAAATTCACATGACATGCAGTTTTAAGTAATAAAAAAATTGTGATTAAAAAAAATTGTGCACAAAAGTGTTAGTGTTTTCAGTACTAGCACACATACGAAAAACCAAGAAAACATTCAAGTACAAAATTAAGTGATCAATTGCGATGTGATTGGATTTTTTTAAATTATTATTTCATACAAATCAGTTTCTAAAATTAGGTATGAATTCTAACCCTGTCCTTAACCCTAAGCTTAATCTTTGTAACAATCTTCAAATCTTCATACAAATTGAGTGACAAAAATGTTTGTGAATGTGCAGGGTGAAAGCCATATTCGATTGAAGATTTTCTTCACCACACATATGGCATGACTGTTGAAGAAGTTTGATCATGTAAAAGAGTTGAGAGAGACCATGTCCCACTGGTACATCCCCTGCTCCATCCATTTCAGCAGACAGTTAGACGCCTAATTGAAATTAGCTTCAGGTAAACAATCGTCTGGACTCTTGATGACAGTGAAAACAAACAGATCTGGGCTCGATGTGCTGAGGGAAAGGGTGCGTGCAGATACCGCCTGTTAGATCATTTTAGAAACAGATGTGGAGCTCTCTCTCCTCTCCACCAGCCGGTCTGCCTAGCTCCCACACCATGTCACTCTACACCATCTCTCTCTCTCTCTCTCTCTCTCTCTCTCTCTCTCTCTCTCTCTCTCTCTCTCTCTCTCTCTCTCATTCTTTTTTTCTTACTGTACTATCTGTGTATTTATTGCTGCAGCTACTGAATAGATGTTCTTTTGATTGTTCTCTCCATGCACAGAGTCAGTCTTTATCATTTTCTACACTGTAGAGTCAAAATGCATGCAGTGTGTTATACAAAAAAAGTCAGAGAAAGCAGATCCGACTGCCAGGCCACATGGCCTCTTTGATCAAACAAAGGATTACATAGTTTAGCTCTATTTATTCTGGAGTCAGGGCTTTTAGGGAGTAAAAGTATTTTTTTAAAAAGAGTAAATCGCAGTCAAGCAATATGACAGCTTTAAATCCAGCCCCATGCACTTGACATCTGATTTCATCTGATTTCAATAGTGCACAGTTTAAAAAAATGTAAAGATGCTACATATTTTAAACATTACTAGGACACAGACACAACAACAAAGTGGATATAATTCTAAATCAAGAGACCTGGATGAACAATGCATCAAAGCCTCATCATGCTTTTAATGATCATTACAAAGATGTAACTGTACCTTCTGCAACAAGTTCAATTGTGGCCCAATTATATCCCATAAATAAGTTACACTGAATTTAATTTCTGAAGCAAATAAAGATACAGAAGATGCACCCTTGAGGGCTCCACCCCTCTGACCAGTTATGGTTTAGCTTTTTTGACAGTGTGTATATCACCTCACTGCAATCAGTTACTGCAAAACTGGCCTTTTACATGTACAAGCTGTCACAGTGACATTAAACGGTCACATCTCACTTGGAAAATAAGCCTAAAACCATCATCTAAATTAGAAACACTGTAAGATAAACAGAGTGTGCTATAAATGTAACAGACATGCCAGTTATTTATTATGGAAATGTGTAATAGCTATTACTGAAACCTCTGCATCCCTCCTGGACATTATACCTTAATTTTAGGTATACTACTGCAGATTCACATAAGTCAGCCCCTTCAGGATTTTGCCATTTTGCGAATAAAGAAATTAATGCAAAATTAAGGAAACGCTGCAATATTCACTGGAACTGGATTTTTCTAAATTACCGCAGGTTTACTGAAGATTTTGCCCGAGACATGTCATGTGACATTATCACAATGTGCATTCAGTCAAAGCAACCTTTTGATTCATGTGTGTCAAACATGAGTACAGCTAAAAGATCTCATTTACCAACAAACATCACTGTGAAAAACCACGAAAAACAGGTTCCTGCAATTGCAATTTTGCCAATTCAAGTAGTTTTCCACAAAAAAGCACAAAAAAGTTGCATTGCATAAGTTTGAATGAATTTGGGACATGCACTTAGTTTCAGAGACCAATAGAACATAATCAGTGTTACACAACAAAAACAAAGAACTTACTTCTGGCTAGATAACACTGGTAGCACTGCACTATTATAACAGTATAATCATATAATAAAAAGAGTTATTTAACCAAGGTATTGGGAAAAACAGAGTGCTTCCATTGTACTTGGGATTAAATTTCAAAATACTTACATATTGTGTACATCAAAATTTTCATATTTTGAGAAACAAAACTCCCATTCGAAACAAAATTCAACAACCTTCTTGTTGATATTAGCTAACCTGTGTTCTACTAAAGCTAGTTAGTGTTCAAGTTGGCTAATTAATTCTGCTTTTCTAAAACACACTTTTTATTTTTATTATTTTCTTTAAAGAAAAGGCAAACAGCACTACATGCAATTCTGCACTTAGACGTGTTATATTTTTTCTTGCACAATATCAGTCTGAGGGAAGAGCAGTATTAAGTCCAGTTTGATGTAACCACAATAGATAAATCTGGTGTTTATGATTTAGGCTGTGAATACAGTCAAAAGACTGCTATTTAAGTCCAATATATTGCACTATTAATTACTTAATAATCATCCCTTTAAAGTCAAAGTCAAGTTTTTTTCCTGCTTGGAAGACATTACAGAAGACAGCTTCTCAGCTGAAGATGTCACTTATCTTGAGGAGCAATTTTTATGGATGAAATTATATTTAAAAGAATTATAAAAACACATGCTTCAAAGCATCCTTCAAAGCATGTGAACAGTTTCTTTACAAACGAGCAGTTTTTGGAAGATTTGTC
This sequence comes from Ictalurus punctatus, assembly GCF_001660625.3. Lineage (NCBI taxonomy): Eukaryota > Metazoa > Chordata > Actinopteri > Siluriformes > Ictaluridae > Ictalurus > Ictalurus punctatus. The sequence goes on from NC_030416.2 coordinate 25,980,185, forward strand.
TTTACTGTAATTTTTAGAAGAGCAAATCTTCGGGGTATCCATGTGGAACCATCAGCAGCAGCAGAAAGTGAGTCATAAGTGCAGAAGCTCAAAGCAGAAGAAGTATCACAATGAGTCAGGCAGGTCCAGAGGGCAAGATGAGCTACAGCTTTAGAAGAATCAGGTACCAGCATCACATCCAGCAGCAGAACACATACAGCACAACAGACAGAGAGAGAAAGAGTGAGTGAGAAAGAGAGAGAGAGAGAGAGAGAGAGAGAGAGAGAGAGAGAGAGAGAGAGAACAGATTATTTGACATGCTCTTGCCCTGCAGTGGTTTAAAAGGGTGTGTATTGTGATCAGAGTGTAAACAGAGGCTCCAGCTATGACAGCATAACGAAAAAGTTGAGCCAGTAGGTAACACAGTCTTTTACAGTCTTTTATTTTACTATTAGTGCTTTTATTTCTGTGCAGGCACAAGTATAATAACATTAGCAATAATGATTGCTAATTTAGATGAGTGTAACCCAAGTGTAACCCGTTTGTACTCAGTTTCTATTTTCATGGTCAGAAATAATTACAAAGAAGCAAAAAAAAAAAAAAAAAATTTGCAACGGAACAAAAATAAATGGTCCTGATTTTCAATGGCTATAGCAGGGAAACATTGTAGTAATACTTTCTCTACCAAAGAGTAAATAATTGATCAAGTGTCTGAGACTCTAAAGTGGTTATTACAGGTTTGATTTGTTTCTGTTAGGATGTGGAGCATTAGGGATTCCTTTGAGCCTTTTCTTTTTTTTAAACCTGGTCATAAAACCATTGGTGCCAACTGATTGTCAGAACAATGATATACAGCACTGTGCGAAAGTCTTAGGCACCCTAATAAAACTTGCCATCTCATTTCCTTATAAAACTGTAGGACGCGTACCTGAGACTACTCTTTTTTTCCAGTCACAACAAATATTGACTTAGTTTCATTCATCACTGCTTACTGCTCTTTACAGTATTTTTTTTTAATGTAGAAACATTCAATTTCATTATTTGTGAAGGCATCTTTACTCTACAGCATTTCTTTGCCTGTGCCTAAGGCTTTTGCATAGTACTATACATGTTTTTTTCTCCTATATTAATTGTCTAATGGTATTAAAGACTGTTGCAAAATCTATCCAGTTTCAATATGATTTTGGTAAATCTTTCCTCCCCCTTGAATATTAGCACCTCCATGATTTTCTCTTTTCACATTCCTGTCACCTCCACAAAGGAGAATTTAACTCACTTGAGGATTAATATTAGTTGATGGAGGCCATTTGTAATTTAACAGGGTAGATGAAAGAGCTTTGCTAAGCAGAGCATGAATTTTCTTTTCCGTTTCCTTAATTTTTTAATCTCTTAATTACTAGTCTTCTGTGATTTCCGTTGCACCTCTTGGCAGTGTGCTCTTATCCATCTCCACATTACACAAGCCTAAGAAATATTACTGAGTTTCCCAGATGTGAGCAACACAAATCCAGATAAATGATGAATCTCTGACCCTTGGAGAAACATAGCATTAGTTAAACTGCAGTGGCTTCAGGACATCCTCTTTCTGCCCCATAAATCTAAACTACCTTCTATTAAATTCAGCATCATTGGCAATCACAGCAGACCAGAATCCTTCAAAAATACACAACTTGTCAAAAGTTGTTTTTTTTTTAAAACACCTTGCCCTTTTTATGAAATTCTCCATGTAATGTTTCATTTGCAACCCATTACACACCTCAGAGCTGTACAAGAGGTATATGGGGAGAAAGAGGATAGTGCTGTGTGTAATAGACTAGTATATCCAGCCAACCACAAACCTGAAGGAAATTCCGCACGAGCTATAGCAGAGCATTACTGAGTAATACCTGTCCTTATATAGAACATTTATCTTATGTAGAACGTCTACATTCAGTTTCTGTTTTTTTTTTCAAAGAAGTGGGCTTGAAAATACCTAAATTCAATTTAGAAAAAAAGCAAATGACAGTTAGCTAACTCAAACCTCATGCTGAGTTAATTCTGGATTGTGCATGTTCACAATGTACTTTAAAAGTACACTCATCAGTCAAGTCTTGAAAGTGTGATCAATTACAGCTTGCAGCAAAGTAAAATTGTGTGTAATTTTTTTTCAGCAGCAGAATAAGATTTTCATGTGAGTTTTCATATGAAGACTTTTGTAATATACTATACTTTACTCACTCACTCTCACTTTTATTTACCATGTATCCTGGTCAGGGTTGTGGACTGACATAAAGGCTTTAAAATGAAATAATGGCCTAAATAAATAAATAAATAAATAAAAATAATACGGCAACAACAGGAAAAAAGGAGTACATCATCAAATACATCATTCCACTGTAAGGAAAAAAAATCTATTTTTCCAGGACTGGCCATTCCATCAAATTCAGTCCAAGAGCTGACCATCTTATGTAAAAAGAAGTCTCCAAGAACTCCAAAATGTCATCAAAGGATTTGTTAGTAAGTCTTGTAACTGTTGGTGTCAAGTTGCATGCTTTTACAATCAGAGATTGCACAAATTTGACCTGAATGGAAGGCATGCCAGGAAGCCTTTGAAAGACTACCGTTTACTAATGAGCATATAGGCAAAGACCAGGCCTTTTGGAATAATGTGCTCTGGACAGATGAATCAAAGATAGAGTTGTTTGGTCACAGTAACAGTTGACCAAATGCAGTGTTTATGTAGAAGCACCTCATACTAACTCTGAAGAAAGGTGGTGGAAATGTTATGGTTTGGGGTTGCTTCACTGCCTCAGGGACTGGACAGCTTGCATTCATTGATTCAATTATGAATTCTGCATCATATCAAAGAGTGCGTGAAGATGTGAGGCCATCTGTCTGAAAGTTGAAGTTGAACTGAAAGTGGACCTTTGTACAGGATAATGATTCTAAGCACACTAGCAAATCCACCAAGGAATGGCTCAAAAAGAAGAAATAGAGGGTTATGGAAATGTTATGGGGGGATTTGAAACAGGCAGGCATAATTAACATTTGGTTAATCAGCTAGTTAACAATAAATCTATTAACCTACTGACCAATATTACTTAGGGAGCACTGAAGAGATGAGGACTCTGGCCCACTACTAGAAATGTGCTGGGACGGTCCTTTGCACAACATGAACATCACAGCACATCTCAATTCTCACAAAGATGTGTTCTATGTCCTCCTGACCTTCAGAGTTCATTCTTCCAAGGTAGCCTGGCAAGACTGGTCTCCATGAGAACACAAGTCTGTTCTTGAGAAACAGCCATCATTTCCTTTCTGATCAGAGCCATATCTTCATGCAGTTCTTGCTTGTTTTCCCACTTAAGCTAAGCAGGGTTGAGCCTAGCCAGTACCTGGATGGGAGACCTCTTGGGGAAAACTAAGGTTGCTGCTGGAAGTGGTATTAGTGAGGCCAGCAGCGGGTGCTCACACAGTGGTCTGTGTGGGTTCTAATACCCCAGTACAATGATGGGGACACTATATTGTAAAAACAGCACCGTCTTTCAGATGAGACGTTAATCCGAGGTCCTGACTCTCTGTGGTCATTAAAAATCCCAAGACACTTATCGTAAAAGGAGTAAGGATATAACCCGGTTTCCTGGTGAAATTCCCCCATTAACCCTTCTCTATCATGGCCCCCTAATAATCCCTATCCCTGAATTGGCTACATCAATCTCTCCTCTCCACTAATAGCTGGTGTTTTGTGTGGTTCTGGCGCACTATGGTTGCCATCACATCATCCAGGTGGATGCTACACACTAGTGGTGGTTGAGGAGATTCCCCCCACATACAATGTAAAGCATTTTGAGTGTCAAGAAAAGTGCTATATAAATGCAACTGCAACAAAGCTAGGGCTATGTGTAATGGGATAAAATGGCAAATAAAGGCTAATTATGACTGAATAAAAGTTGAGAAAACTAAAATTTGCAAATTCTGCAACTAAAATGTGCTCTTCTGCATATCTTAAACCAAGTCTATAAACCAAGCATAGACTGCAAAACAATCTGTAAAAGTATGGTAGAGAGCAGCAGAGTATAGAGCTAGATGCCATAGAGCACACATCATTTATTTTTTTAGCATGACTTTAGACATGCATTTCTAAGAACAATTATTCACCATATATGAGTTATGTCTAAATGAATGAATAAAAGTATACAGCATTTCTGACACTGATTAACCTATGCTTAGAGTCTCCACCCTAATTAGCTAATTATTGCAGCTGAAGCGGTCTGGTTAGTTTCGGACTGTCACGAATCGTGATGGAGCAGAGATAGGACGGATGCAAGTGCAGGATGAACAGTTGTTTATTTGAAAGAGACAGGCAGACAAATCCAAAACGTGATCCAAAACGTAATCCATAAACATGCAAGAGGTCAGGCGATTGGCAAACAGGCATTCACGGTGCAAGGCAGGAATCTAGGTCGTGGTCACGGAAAACAGGGTCGATAAACAAAACAAGAAACGAACTATAAAGAGGGACTGGAAACAGATAATCCAGCGCGAACTAACTCTAAACATGGACCGTGACTATGACTACGATACGAACTAAACTAACTCTAAAGTATTAATCTTCCGCGTTGTGTGCTGGGAGGCGCACGGTATATATGCGGACATGATCAGCGTCTAAACCGCTAGCAGCTGAGAGCAATTCAGACCCACGTGAAATCCCAGGCAATGACAGAACAGGGAGGAGACATGACAGAAACATAAACAAAACACAAGTGTCCAGATGTCATTACAGTCAACAACGGAAAAGCAGGTGCTCGCGCATTCGCGCTTAGAGCACGCTGCTTCAAGGGGGAATCGTGACACGGAGTGTGAATGTCAATATGAGTTTCTGATATTGACCCCTGATTAATGTTTTCAATGTTATTGGAAACTGGGGTGGGGGTTACTCCTCCTCCCGGAGTGCCATGAGTCATCCCACTTCATTGGCGCTGAACGTCCCAAGCAGAGCTAGGAAACTGCACAGTGTTCTTGGCGGCGTAAGGAAGCGGAGCGACGACCTCGGCTGGGCAGACAGGCTGAGCGACGACGTCGGCTGGGCAGACAGGCTGAGCGACGACCTCGGTGGAGCATGAGGGCAGAGCGACGACCTCGGCGGAGCATGAGGGCAGAGCGACGTCCTCGGCGGAGCAGGGAAACAGAGCACTGTACTCAGGGAAGCAGGGCGACGTCCTCGTCGGAGCATAAAGGCAGAGCAACGTCCTCGGCGGAGCAGGGAAACAGAGCACTGTACTCGGCAGAGCAGGGAAACAGAGCACTGTACTCGGCAGAGCAGGGAAGCAGGGCGACGTCCTCATCAGAGCAGGGAAACAGAGCACTGTACTCAGCAGAGCAGGGAAGCAGGGTGACGTCCTCGTCGTAGCATGAAAGTGGAGCGACGTCCGCAGCCGGGCAGGCAGGCTCAGCGACGTCCTCGGCGGAGCATGAAAGCAGAGCGACATCCCCTGTAAGGCCAGGGAGAGGAGCGTGGGCCTCCGTGCGGCCAGGGAGAGGAGCGTGGGCCTCCGTGCGGCCAGGGAGAGGAGCGTGGGCCTCCTCAAAGCAGAAGGGGGGAACGATGTTTGCCATGGAGCAGGGAGGCTGAGCGACGACCTCAGCTGAACAGGGAGGCTGAGCGACGACCTCAGCTGAACAGGGAGGCTGAGGCTCTGAGGTCACCAGGTAAACCTTGGGCATGAGCAGAGCTTGGGTGGCCATGTCAGCAGACTGTGGCGTGAGTAGAACTTGGCGGTGCGTGTCAGCAGACTGGGGCGTGAGCAGAGCTTGGCTGGGCGTGTCAGCAGACTGGGGCGTGAGCAGAACTTGGTCGTTAGGCTTAGATATTAGCAGAGCTTGGTCAACTGGATCAGCAGGCTTGAACGTGAGCTCAGGGACGTGAGACTTGGCTTGGACGTCAGAGCCAGGAGGCCTGGCTTGGACGTCAGAGCCTGGAGGCTTGGCTTGGACCTCAGAGCCTGGAGGCTTGGCTTGGACCTCAGAGCCTGGAGGCTTGGCTTGGACCTCAGGACCTGGAGGCTTGGCTTGGACGTCAGAGCCTGGAGGCTTGAGACTGGACTTGGATCTCAGAGCCTGGAGGCTTGAGACTGGACTTGGATCTCAGAGCCTGGAGGCTTGAGACTGGACTTGGATCTCAGAGCCTAGTGACTTGAGACTGGACTTGGATCTCAGAGCCTAGTGACTTGAGACTGGACTTGGACCTGAGGGACTTGAGACTGGACTTGGACCTGAGGGACTTGAGACTGGACTTGGACCTGAGGGACTTGAGACTGGACTTGGACCTCAGGGACTTGAGACTGGACTTGGACCTCAGGGACTTGAGACTGGACTTGGACCTCAGGGTTGAGCTCTGGTGCTATGACCTCCGACGGGTGCTCCGAGGTCACCCTGTTGATCCCGGGCTGGGTCTCTGCATGGGCTCTCCGGTGGAGTTTCTTATGCTCCCGCCAATTGCTCTTGAAGCATTCCTGAGAGCAGAAGAAAGCTTCCTGGAGGCCCAGCTTCTTGCAGGTGGGACATTGAAGCCGAATCTCTCTCCCGCAGCCCTCGGTCATACATCTCGGAGATTACACCCCCGCGTTGGCCGGAAACTGAAGTGGATCGCTGGTTACTGCCCTGTCCATCTCCTCATAATAGAGGTTGAATGGTGGGTCCACCTGGGGCTGTCCACTGACTCTCCACCCCAGTAAATCAAGACCACGAAGTTGTCCAGGCTGTGAAAATGCCTCCATAAACAGCTCTGCAAACTGAGTGACATCATGGAGGGCTGGCGACCCAGCATTCACCAGCTGCTCCGCCCAGTCACAGGCCGGACCGCAAAACCTGGACACCAGGAACCTGATCCACTCTCTCTTAGTAGGCTTGGGAAACGCCAAGCTGCAGAAATACACCTGGCAGCTGAAGAGGAACTCCAGCGGGTAGCTCCCCAATCCCGCTGTCTCTGGTGGCAATTCAACGGCGTACCTTTGGGTAAATTGCACAGACGAAAAATGCTAGTAATCCGAGCGTTCCCCGATGAGGTATTGTCCTACTACTTCCCTGGTTTCTCTGGCGTGACTTCTCTCTCGTCCTCGTGCTGCATCCATGTTGGGCGGAAGATTCTGTCACGAATCGTGACGGAGCAGAGATAGGACGGATGCAAGTGCAGGATGAACAGTTGTTTATTTAAAAGAGAGACAGGCAGACAAATCCAAAACGTGATCCAAAACGTAATCCATAAACATGCAAGAGGTCAGGCGATTGGCAAACAGGCATACACAGGGCAAGGCAGGAATCTAGGTCGTGGTCACGGAAAACAGGGTCGATAAACAAAACAAGAAACGAACTACGACGAGGGACTGGAAGCGGATAATCCAGCGCGAACTAACTCTAAACATGGACCGTGACTATGACTACGATACGAACTAAACTAACTCTAAAGTATTAATCTTCCGCGTTGTGTGCTGGGAGGCGCACGGTATATATGCGGACATGATCAGCGTCTAAACCGCTAGCAGCTGAGAGCAATTCAGACCCACGTGAAATCCCAGGCAATGACAGAACAGGGAGGAGACATGACAGAAACATAAACAAAACACAAGTGTCCAGATGTCATTACAGTCAACAACGGAAAAGCAGGTGCTCGCGCATTCGCGCTTAGAGCACGCTGCTTCAAGGGGGAATCGTGACACGGAGTGTGAATGTCAATATGAGTTTCTGATATTGACCCCTGATTAATGTTTTCAATGTTATTGGAAACTGGGGTGGGGGTTATAAAATTAAGTACCATCTGCTGAACCTGATCTAATGGGAAAAAAACAACCACAACTGTTCAAACACAGGTGGAACAAAATTTTTTCTGTTCTATTCTATGGTAAAGAATTCAATGAAATATACAAATACTAACACACCCTCCACAGTCTTAACCTTCATAAACTTTCACACGTATTAAGTCTTGCAAATCATTCTGAATTTGTAAAGCATGAGATGATGGTGATGTGTCATGGTGATAGATTCAATATACTGGGTGACTATTGTAATTAAATTAATGTTGAAATCATTCCAAGTGCTTATGCAGTTTTGTTTATTCATTTAATTGTATTTCTTACTGAGAGCACCCCACCTCATTTTTTCTTTCTTAGCTGAGACAATCCCTGTTGAAATGGTTTCAAGTTAAATTATATTCAGAATCCTTTCTGGCACATGTTACATATATATATATATATATAAAATGTTTTTTTTATAGCTCTGCAACTCTCATACAATGTCACACTTAAGTGATAGCTTTTCAATTCAATAAATATTACTGCTCAATATGTCATCTGCTAGGCTATAATCAGCAGATCATGCATTAGTATAATCTCTGACATTAGCCAATACTGGCTGTGTGTACTTTGTTTTATGAGATGAGAAGAAAAAAATCGAAAAGAAATGATTGTTGAATTTTTATTCATCAGAGCAATTTTTATTCTCAATAACAGCCATTAAAACACTGAACTCTCTGTGATGTTAAATTGTGAATCATGTCCTGAAAGGTGAAAGTTCATGACCCTTAAAAATTAAGGATCAGGAATATGAAGTGCTGTGTATGGCAGCATATCATATTGCATTTTGCAGTCATTTGCCTCGGAGCAAGAGGAGTTTCTGAGTTGATGAAAAAGCCCGGCATTTAGCACAGTAAACACATTCATCATCAGAGACAGATAATTATCTCTTTAATTCCAGAGCCGTGTGAGGCCTCCCGTGCTGGTTGTCATAGACATTAAAGTGTAGATAGAGGAGAATGTGAATAGTCTTGAATGAGAATGTGCTGCTCGTTGCGTTCTGTTTTCTCAAATAACCTTGTTCACTGGAGTTGTCATTGGCACTTTTCATTTGATGAGGCAAAAAATACATTTATATATAAATAAATATATAAGATTGGCACCAAATAGAGTAAGGAATATGATTAATGAGAGAGAGCATACCCAAGAGAAGCAGCAGTCACATGTGTTATGTAGTTTCTCTCTCCCTCTGATGGTCTTGATCTCTCTCCTTCTGTCTCTCTCTGACTCTCTGGGTAAGTGTTTTGTCTGTTGTTGTTTTTAACATGAAAGCTAACAGCAGCCAATATTAGGTAAACAGCAAGTGGCAGCAACTAAGCACTGAGAATCCAGATGAACCATTCAATGCCTCTGCCTGTTTCTACCTTACCATACTTGCTTAATGAAGGAAAACTGACCCAACATTTATCTTTCTAATTATAATGCTAATAAAGAGTCTGCAAACTCCCCTGTATTTTCACCCTCATATCACATTTGTTCATCATTGTGAGCGCAGAGACAGGTTAGGAGCATCATCTCATTACAGTGACTGTGCTATTGCTAAGATATCCGCAGAAAGCTGTGGTGACTAACATTCTGGGAATGTGTGTGACTCAACATGCCACCTGTCTCCTTATCCCACCATGTTACAGCTTAAATTCTTCACAGCCTTTGTAGACGTAACTGCAGACTCATTGAGAGTTACACACGCCAGCAAGGCCAAACCATAAATCCAGAAACATGGAACTGTATAGTTTTGAATAGAAATGTACAACTGGGAAGTGTACTTCTTCAACTTCATACAGTTTCTTCTATATCTGTAGCATGTCATGCTGAAACAAATGTTTTGGGCTCTAAGGTAATATTAAGTACACAGATAAGACACTATTTATTATTTAATGATATCATCTGTGTCAAGTTCATAGAAAGTTTTTTTTTTCACATGGAGGAGATTGGAGACTTTGCTTTACTTGAGGATTAATTATTTCTTATAATAATGAATAATAATAGGATGTGTTGGATCAAGTGCTATTTCATTAACTGCCAAATAATAAGGATGGAAGCCACATTGTTAAACCAGTATTAACCTTGGAGGCATGAATTGCCTCCAAGGTCATTGGTAATTTGAAGTATTGAACTAAAGATCCTGACTCTGTATATGTCCCTCTGTTAGTTATGAGAGGTGATGTACAAAGGCAAGCAGCATTGGATGTGCTTGCTGAGAGTCAAAAGAGATTTTTTAACCAATGCATTATGTGAACAGTGATGCATAGACATGTATCAGAATTTTTCTTAGTGTGATGGTGCTATGGACATCTAACATACAACATAAGTGACATAAACAAAGGAACATGCATAGGAAATATCACATATACCTATTATGTGCATAGAATGACCTGTAATCATACTATGTACATTCTTTACTGGTAGTGTGCAAATAGCAGATAATGTGCATTCGGCGGAGGCATGAGTTCTAGTATTCCAGATACTATACTATATATAATATCTAATAAATGTAATGTTGTTGATATTGATATTACTAACAATAGTAAAGCTCCTACATTCAGCCATGTTTATCAGTAAATATAACATGGATGCTGAGTTTTGTTGGATTATGTAAATTCAGCACCATGGAGAGCAACTGGCTATCCTGAATGGCATTAAGACTTGCATTCCATGATCATACATTTCCATATGGAAAATACCCATAGTTATTTAATAAGTTTCATTTTAAGTTCAGTCTAAAGGGCAAACATACATTTTATTACTTATCAAAAATTTCAGAATTATAACAGACCAAATCCATTGCACAGAAATTGTAAATTCAGTGCCCATGGAATGAGTTTCTTTTGCATGAACAATGAATGCAACTTTAGAATTTAGTTGGAATTTTTTTTTTTAAATGATGGCTAGCTGGGTGTCCTCAAGGACTGTGCTCAAGAACCTTAGAATGGGAACCTTAAAAGGCTCTTAACACATAAAGTGGCATTCTCTATCCATATTACTGCCAAAACAGGCATATTACTTTGCATCTCGTAATTTCCCAAACCTGATGTGGCCCATTAACCAGGCAGTAACCGAGCTTTGAGATCATCTAGCCACTTACACGGTTTGATGCAAAGCATGGAGAAGTGGTTTAAGTGAGTAGATGTACTCTGTCTGCTATTAGTGAGCCACTGCTGATTGATAAACACCCTGGTGTCATGATAATACAAGCATCATACAGTAGCGACAGCCTACCTAGTGCATTATGTGATAGTAGCATATACAGGGCTAGAGAGGCTAAATAAGTAGATTCCACCATAAGCCAAGTATCACATTAATTGCTGTTAGTTGTTTTGACAGAGTTGACTGATGCCAAGGGAGTTAGGTCTGCTCCTGTGGATGCTTGGTGCTGCAGTTAATGCTATGTTATGCCCAAGATTCAAAAGAGTAGCTACAGCTATACTGTTGGGATGTCTTCATGCCTTATACTGTGCTGCACATGAAAAGCACAGGGTAGTTTTCTTTCACCCACTCAGGAAATGAAGACAAGCCAAACAGCTATGTTGATGCTCAGCCCAACCCCCATTTCCTAATCCTGGGTGCATGCCACTGGACATTTGCCTCTGTTTCCAGGGGAATCATGGCCTGGTATCTGCAATAAAACAGTGTTCATGGATGAGTGGGTTCAGCGCTGTATAACTTAGACTGGTTAGCATAACTTGATTTGGTTCCTATTTATGTACAGTGCATCCTCAAATACCTCAAACAAAACCAAAACCAAGGCTCACCTAATTAATGACCACCAAGTAATTTTACTGATTACTGAGTCATTTTACTTCTGAAACAATTGTGTTGAACAATTGTGAGATCTCATTCTTATTCTCATGCCACATTGTTCTTTCCTTCTTAAATATATACACAGCTGGATAATACAGACGGGCTCTACTTATTTCAACAAATACTGGGTAAAAAAGAAGAGGAAAATAGAGCTTTTAGCAAACACTGATTAAGCCAGAATAGAATCCCACATGGTGTGTGATTGCAGTGGCTCCCTGATCCTTACAGTTGTTTTGGCAGCGTGCTTCCGTTTGCTCAAATGCCTTCTGCTTGGTCCGCCTGTATATTCAGTGCTAGAATAGCTTCCATTATACTGTATGTATCATAGTTTGTTAGCCATTGTACCCAGTATATGCTGCTGGAGTTATTGAATTGTCAGTGGGAGTGGTGACATACAGGCGTGAAGAGCCGGTACATTAGCTTTTAGCTTAATGATTCACTAAGATTGAATCTCTTGATCATTTTGCCAAGCAGCAAATGCAGTGCAGTAATGATTGACTGCAGGTGTTAATTTTTTTTAAATTAATTGCTCTATAATTAGATAAAATATCAGGCTCACTGATGAAATACGGGAGGGTGACATTTTGTGAAAAGTACCTGCCTTAAATGAAATGGGTTTTTTGTCATAAGCAACAAAGATGTTGTAAAATACTATTGTTAGTCCATGCCATAGTGTATGTCAAATTATAATTTATTACAACCTGGAAGGTTTATCTATGTCTATGCCCATATTTCTGTGAAGCTATTACATTTCAAGTTTTGTCTGTTTTCCGAATGATAATTTCATAACTCGCTTTTCATCTTAATTCATATGGCTTTTCTTGTATGCTCTGATCCTACAGATTTGTCAAGGCCTGAGGCATCATCAACATCTATCTGGATCAGCGAACCAAAGCTGATTCTCATCCTGAACAAGAAGCACAGCAGGCTTTGGCCCACTTCAGAAGACCTTTCTTTGTCATCCAGAAGAGGCAATTGACTTCAAGACAGGGGCGCAAGAGAAAGTGAGCTTGCTCTTTAGCCCTTATTTCCATTGGACAGTGTGTATGACCATGATATCCAAAGTCTTGAGGACCTGTCCATTTTCACTCCAGCTCCTCCCTCTCCTGTTGCTGTTGTGGCTGGGTGGTCTCAGCACTGCACCCTCTGGCCCAGAGTCAGACACCTGCTCCACTCTAGTCCAGAACCGCTTCTTTGGCTTCTTTTTTTCCTCATTTGCCTTTCCTAATGCTCCTTGCTCCTGGACACTGCAGAATCCAGACCCAAGGCGCTACACTATTTTCATCAAAGTCACCAAGCCTACAGAAGACTGTGTGCCTCAGCAACACCGTACCTTCCAATACGACTCCTTCCTGGAGACCACACGTACCTACTTGGGCATGGAAAGCTTTGATGAAGTAGTGAAACTGTGCGATGCCTCCACCCACATGGCCTTTTTGGAAGCAGGGAAGCAGTTCTTGCAGATTCGGAAAGGACCGGCAAGAGGGGGTTCAGGTCAAGAAGAGGGGAATGGGGAGTTTAAGGTGGAGTACTTGGTGGTAGGCAAGCGGAACCCCAGCATGGCGGCCTGCCAGATGCTGTGCCAGTGGTTGGAGGACTGCTTGACATATAGCACTTCCAACCGTCCCTGTGGCATCATGCAGATTCCCTGTCAGTGCGTGAACACTCCACTGCATGACAAAGAGGGCAATGGATGCTACAGAGATGGAGTCTACCTAGAGAACTGTTATCCCACTGTGAAAGGAACACCATCTGACACAGATAACCATGGTGAGGTGATAGCTAATAGCTGTACTTCTTTTTCATTATCATGGCACTATTGCCATTAAAATATTGCTGCACATTAATTTCACTTATTCTATGCCTCATTAGTCCTCTTGGAGGATGTTCACAAATGAAGAGAGTTTGTAGGTTTGTTTAATAAACTCTCAGAACTTTTCAGTGAATCAACTTGGATGTCTCATGTAACTATATACCTATTAGTTCCATTGTAATCTTTGAATAGTCTTTACTGAATAATATGCTTTATGATGAAAAGCTGAAAAATAACCTAGGATTTTAAACCATTAAATTAGTTTGGATATTCCAGTTAGGGCTGGGCAGTACAGCCAAAAAATGTATCATGATATAATGTTTCATATCATACAGTATCAATAATTATTGATAGATTTGAAGCTTTTTTAACCAAAGACCAGTAGAAAGAAAGGTTTGAATTTAATCAGTGTATTTTTAATTTACCCACTTTATTAAGGCAAGCAACAAATAATTTTAGTTTTAACAGTCAAAAACAAAATAGAATTTAAACAAATATCTTCTCTTATATCTTATATGAAGATTAAATAAACAAGCGTTAAAGAAACTCTTGAACCTAATAAATAAAATGTTACAAAATGTGTGCAATGTAAAAGTGTAAACGTACAACAATCAAGGAAAATGTTAGGGAGATCCATATCACATTTTAACGCAGAATGTGACTCTTGGTGCTCTGGTTTGTGCTCAGCCTGTTAGCATAGTTAGCCTAGCCTCTTATAAAACTCCCACTTTAACACTTACTTCCGAATAACACTGTACTGAGGTCCACGTCTGACAAGTCGAGCTCCTGCTCTGAGGACTGTCCTCCCCAAAGCCGACATTTTAACAGAAAACACAAAAGCAGCAAAATGTCACATTTCTTCCTTGCCCACTGTTCAGAGTCACACGCATGCGCACTACAAGTCTCTCGCAGCTTGTTTCACCGTACCTGGCCGGGACGGCTTTTTTTTGCAAAGCTTACACACGATGGTGTTCTGATGTTGGTCAGACGGAAAGAAACCAAAATAGTGTGATGACATGTTCTTTTTTATTCACAATCTCCTCGGCAGGCACGGCACCCGTGTGTATTCTGATGTCACATGGCGATGGCGCAACTGAACCCCACAGATACGCAACTTGTTATTGGCTGTTTGCTTGTCACTTTATCAAGGCTGTTTATGATCCAGGGATGGCGCAAGCTTGAAGGTTGTTTTTATTGGGCATTATACCGAACGTTTTTTCTATTGTTACGGATAAAGGTGTACCATTGATTAATACCAATACTGTTTTATCGCCCAGCCCTAATTCCAGTGTTGAATAGGGCCTGACATTGCAAAGCTGTCTGTTTTTTCTTTTCTGAGCATAAATGGTGAACATACTGTATTATACACAGTATTTTTATTACTCTCTTTCTCTCCAGCACAATGCATGGGAGTGCCAGTGTTGAATACCGATGACACATCTGGTGAATAAATATTTCATTGATGCCTGACCACGTTCTCCTACCCAAAATCTATTCTTAACCAGAAAGTAGGAAACTGCTCACTGATGAGTGTAAAAGTGAAGGTTCACAGAACACCTACTCTCAATAGAATGGTTTTGATGACACCATTTACTTTACCAAATACAAGAAAGCTATTTGGCCAGAAATAGAATATTGACAACTATTATATCTTTCTACACATGACACGTGATCAGAATATGAATATTAAACCTTTTGGAAGATGTGATGTGTCACTGTTTAATACCAGATTGCTATAACGTGGCCAGAGTTAATTAATTAGTGATTTTGGTTCATGAGAAATTGACAATTTACCAAAACACCCACAGAAATCCAAACTTCTTTGGAACCTCAGAAATCTGTCACGATGCTCACTGAAAATGCTAAAAACAGGGTTTCTCTTAGAGCTCTTTTTCAAATTGCAGGCTTCTGTGATATCATTACTACAAAGGTTAATTGTGGGATAATTAGCTAACTGTAGCTTTTGTAGCTCTGTTTGCATCACCTAAGCCAAGCAGGATTCAGTACAGTCACTCACTAAGTAGTCATTTTGCCAGTTGATTTAATTCATAAATGTCTATTGCAAAAGCCAACATTTTGCTACACGATTTTGGTCAATACACAGTGGGGTCCATTGAAAATCTGGGTTATCATTTCTATAATAATAAACAGAACGTTTTAGAATGAAAAATTTAAAATAAAGACAAGAAAAGTTCAATATCTTGAATGTTCAGAACTTAAGTTCACTGAATAAGTTGTGATATTAATCATGTTAACTCTGTTTGTACAATAGGTCAGATTTTCCTTGAGTATTATCCCATCCATTGAAACACATATACAGATGACACTGCAGGATATGATCTAACATGGATTGCCAGGTTTTACACAAAATTGGGAAGCCCATGCCAGCATGTCCATGTTGTCATTAAAGCAAAAAGGGACACACAGTATCAAACACTAAGAAATTCATGGAAATATTTCTAAGATTTTACTTTTCACTATTATTGCTGATAATATAATTTTAAATTTTAAAAAGTTTGTATTATATTGAAAAAAGAATGCAGCATTTTTACTGTCAATTATACGTCATTTTCTTTGATACAGCCTATTGTTAGTATAGAATGTCAAATGAAAGATACTCTGTGAGTAAAATGTAGAATATTGTCTTCTATTCTTTGCTCAAGGTGTCTACAATAATTGATGTAAGTTAGCCAAAGAAGAAGAGACAAAGAGTGAGAAAGAGAGGAGGGCAGAAATAGTGGTTTTGCATTTCAGCTGATGTGTCATGACTAGGTGACCTTGGCTGCTTGGCGCCACACGCTGCCTGTGGAGGGCTCAGCTGGGGATATCAGGTGGACTTGTGGGAGCATCTCTTTGGCAGGCATCCTCCCAGACTGATGTGGGATAGGGATAGTGTTGCACTGGGGGATTTGAGGATGGGAAGGGAAGGCTGGTCACTGAATCTTTTGCTATGCTCTGATTTCTCCTAAGAGAGTGGATGCAGGTGGGAAACCCAATCCGTTATTGATATTGCTGCCAGGACAATAGAGGACTGCTGTCCTTTGTGACCTCATGAAGTGGCTTGTCATCTAATCTCCCTCCTCTTTTTTTTTATCTCTTTTTCCGTGAAGCTTATTTAAAAAGATGATTTTCATAGGTCAAATTTTTGAGGTAAAAAAAATTCTCCCCTTTTTTGATGAATTATATGTATTTGACAAGGAGAAGGTCACTTAGATGGTTAAATGGATGGATGGATGGAAGGATGGAAGGATGACTGGATGTCATCTGAGATAGATAGACAGATACAGAGAGAGGGAGAAAGAGCGAATAAATAATTGATTAATGTGGCATGAAGGTCCATTTTTTGAGATGATAGCTGAGAGAGAGCCAAGCAAGAGAGGAAATAACAAATGACTTATGGCAGACAGGTGGTTTATCAGTACAGTGCAACCCCCTCGGCTCTGTCTCTCTGTGCTCGCCCACATGAAAATTAATGGAAAGATGTCTGTCTCACGCCGGCCCAATCAGCCGAGCCCGGCCTAAACCCTCCAGCAAAAATGCTTGGCTCGAGAAAGAGAAAAAAGCAGCTTCGAGTAGGGCGTGAGCGAGCACTTTCCTCGTTAAAATGCTAAAGGCGTGTCTGTTGTTTGAGTGTGACCCATTGCTCAGAGGCGTCATAGAGGACGAGGAGACTCATTACACACTCAATAGCTCAGAGCAGAAACAGATTATTGCCTATGCTGGAAAGACTGATTGGAGAAAAAGTGAGTTTGCGGGGTTGAGGGTGGCTACGGAGGAATAAAGCGCATTTCGAGGAGGCGGTGGTGATAAACCTTCTTCTGTATTCTGGTCAAATGTTTTGCAAAGGTTTTAGTAAAGTAAGATAAATGTGCATTGTGTTAATGTCTTTGCCAGGCAGTGTGAACCTGGTTCAGTTTGATACTGTTGAGTTCTGCAAGAGGATTTAAAAAAAAAAAAAAAAAAACTGTCCCTAAAGAACTAAGTGTCTGGAATCCTAAGCTAAGAATCCTCAAGCTATTGTACACTTTGCAATCTTTCTCTCTCTTTCTCTCTCTCTCTCACACACATAGACCCGCAAACAAATCTGGACAGATATAGTGTAGGTGTCTGAAAATGGTTGTGAGGGCACCACTCAGTGTGGAGGTATGTTGTGGGACTGCTTGGCCACCTGGGGCATTCTTCTTTAGCACACGGCGTAGACAGCTCAACTGCCCGTCCTCAACAAGTGATGAACACAGTGCTTATCTTGACTAGATGAACAGTCTCTCTCTCTTTCTCTCTCTCTTTATCTCACTCTCTCTTTCTCTCTAAGGGACAATGCCTTACTGCTTACGTTCTATCTCCATGGCCTTCCTCAGAACCCCAGGGCTCATTAAAAATTCATGTTTTAATTAAGTAATTTTACTGCTGATTCTTTACATCTGATAATAAAGGACTGGCACAGCCATGTGTCAGAACATGTGCGTGGGTAAGTGAGTGCATTGGTGTCTTGGTTTTGTGTGTATTATTAAGGAAGCCATTGATTTTCAGCTATAAATTGTCATCAAATGAGCAAATGGAAACTTTTTGTTGTCTCTCTTGCTGTCGGAGAACAGTGCTCATCAGTGAATCGAGGATAATATGCTGGAAAAGCATGCTGAGCTCAGTTCAGGAATGCAGCAAGAATTTCAACTCTTTCTTGATGGGGGGTCATCTCTTTTCACGGCTTACCCTCCATCTCTCTGCCTCTGTTTCCCGTTTTCATTCTCAGTCTCAAATTTTTCCACTCCATCAGTTCATATTTTTCATTAAACTGTAAGTCTTCCATGGGATTTTTTTTTTCAGAGTAGCATCCAGTTGTGTTTTTTACATGTACTTGTCCTCTCTAGACACTGCCTTATTGACAGTAAGACATTAGAAGCACAGATCTGTCTAAACACTCATAGCATTTGCAAAGGTCACCTTGTACTTACAACAGCATCTTCCAGTGGCAGTTTAAAGCCAGTGTAACTGCTAAGCTCATCCAATTTTGTTCATCAATCTCAGGAAAAAGAAAGAGGGTAATAAAATGACCCTTCCAGGTTTCTTTTTCTAAGATTTTCTAACAGTATGGGTGGGAAAAACACTACCAGACTCTGTTAGTAAATTAAATGTAAAAGCATACGTCAGGTAACTAATATGCAATCACCTCACTGCTCCCAAAATACTATACAGTTTTCCAGTTATTTTGTTTGTGGAAACTGATTTCATTAGAAATGTACATGAATTCAAACAAGTGAGTGTAATGTGATTGAATTTCATTCAATGTCCTTTGAAATTAAGTCACAACATCAACTCCATTCAAATCTTGTGATATAAATTTTATCATGTAAATTGTTATATATTTTTACATGTGAGACCATATTGGTGTTGTGTTGTTGTTTTTTTCTTGTTGTTTTTGACCAGTTAACATACAGTAGACACAGTGGGGTCCAAAAGTCTGATACTAGTGAGAAATAATTCTATTTATAAAATAATTCTATTTTGCATTCTTTTCTAATAACAATTTTCATTACAAATTATATTATTGACAGCAGCTTGAGGGAAAAGTAGAATCTTTGAAAGATTTACATGAATTTATGATTTTCTTAGCATTTGGTATGTCCCCTTTTTGCTTTTATGACAGTGTGAACTCGAGTTGGCATGGACTCCACAAGATTGTGCAAAACCTTATGATCCATTTTAGTTCAAATCCACTGAAGTGTCGTCTGAACACATGCTTCAATAGAAGAGATTAGGCATGAGGAAAATCTGAGCATTTGTACAAAGCACTTAACATGATCAATATCACAAATATTCTTACATTTAAATAGGGACCTATAAAGTACAGAATCTTGAATATTAAATATTTAAGATATTGAACATTTACTTTCTTTTAAATATTTAAAAATTTCTAAAACCTCATCAGTTCCAGAGAAAGAGTTACTGAATGAAGACGAATTGTCTTAGTATTTATCAGGGTGTACTTCAAGCCATAGTAAACATGCTTTCCCCTCCTGAGGACTGGCAATCAGGTGTGAGCCCAGTCAGAGGAGCCACCTGCCCAATCCGCCACCATTACACACACACACACACACATACACATTTTAGCCTGGCTGAGCTCCCACCAAAGAAGCCCTGGAGAGCATGCCTTAATGAACACATGTCTCCTCCCTTTTTTCTAGGCAGACCTGCAGCAGAGCCCTGTTGTGTTTCTTTTTCCCTTTGTTTGTGTTTGTGTTTGTGTGTGTGTGTGTGTGTGTGTGTGTGTGTGTGTGTGTGTGTGTGTGTGTGTGTGTGTGTGTGTGTGTGTGTGTAAGTGTGTGTGGAGGTGGGCTCTCAGCCTGCCTCTCTGTATGAGTCATAGCTCTGGAGGTGGAGACATGTTCCACACACACACATGAACCCACACAGGCACACATTCACTTGCGCAAACATCCTTATCACTGAAGAGCTTTAAGACAGAGATAGAGGCAGGCAAAGAACATTTAATAAAGTGAGTGAGATAAAAAAAAAATGATAAAGGGATTGAGAAATGCAAATTGTTTGACGGGGGTTGGCTCAGGATGATTTAGTGTGTTTAAATTTTCCACTTACCCAAAAAGGTCATACAGATGGCTATGTAGGATGTCATATACACCAACTCACAGACATATGAACAGAGCCTGGGCAGTTTCCATAGGAACACTAGCTTTACTGCTAACACAGAAGATACACACTAGTTTATAAGATGAAATCAAGTGACCCAACATTTGGTTCTTCTTTTATTTATCCTTAATATCAGGCTATATTGCTGACATTGTCTACACACACACACACACACACACACACACACACACACACACACACACACACACACACACACGTATGTATTAAAAGCATGCACACACATATTGGCACTGCCCAAACAAATTTTCCTCCATAGATTCTAACAGAATTTATGAATGAATAAAAAAATTAATAAATAAAACATGTAGTGCTTTTCTAATAAAATTTAATTTAAAAAATGGTGCAAGATGTGTCCTATATGTAAGATTATGTGTAAATACTTCTTCTAACAAGCAATTCTTATAGTCACATTTTCTGTGGCCAATCCTAAATGAGGAGGCGTTGAGTAGTGAGTATAGCACTATAGCAAGTATAGCAAGTATAGTATGTTTTTTTTTTTTCCTTTCTTTTTTTTGGAGCATATCCAATAATTGAAATCAGAGTCCATAGCAGGGGATGAGACGCAGGCAGGCAAAGTTAAATAGGGATAATCCATAATCAGAAATCAGAAATGGGAACTAGTGCCAAAACCAAACAAACATGACACATCAATAATAATCAACAATAGTCCATGACCAAGACTTTGTAACAATACATTGACACAACAGGGAAAACATCTCATCTATGCAATCTAATCAAGAACTAACATGGAACAGGTGAACACAGTTGATTAACAAATCAATGAGAGGGCAGGGGCAGAGACAGAAACAACAACAAAAAAACCTATGACAAATCTTGAATTTTTGTGAAAAATTTAGCTAAATGTTATAGTATTACTGAGTTGCGAATGTTCTTGTTTTTGGCCATAAAAAGTTATAACTTTTACCTTCTGTGGTTTATATGATTTGAACGCACAGTGTAGCACTATTCATAATGTCCATGCTGTCTGTGACAGTATAAAATTATAGAGCATTTGAATTTTTAAAGGAGTTTCACAGACTTTCAGACTTGTAGCTGTTCAGTTCTCAAACCCTTTAGTACCTATGTAATTTGGATTCCAGCTGTCCTGACTTCCACACTGTTGCCTGAATTAGGAACAGTTTCAGTATGAAATTAAATGGAGCAATTCTGATGGCTGTGCACATTGTGTGGAACAAAGCAGAAACACAGAAAGACATGGTGCAGTGAATTTCACCTCATTGCATGCTGATGTTTGTCCAGTTGATGTGGTTACCTGAAAATCAAGACTACTTCACTGATAAATGATTCTGCCTTTATTATGTAGACCGAAAGTGTGTGGGTGTGTATATTTCTCCCCCACAGCATATACTGTACATACTGTATGTAGTTACAAAAAGAACTGATGATGACCAAGTATTTCCCAGATAAAGATCGATGAATGTGACGAAAATAAGAAAGCCCCGGTATTTTGCTGCTCATCTCTGCCCTGTCTCATCTGATCCCTTTAGCGAAGGTGCATTTGATTTTTAGCTGATTTTTTTTCCTTTTCATTTCTGCTGAGGAGAGGCATCCATCTTCGAAATTGAAACGTCGACTTGCCTGACCCACAGCTGCAACCAAAGAATGCTCTACCAAATACATGTTTTTATTGCCATCACATTCTTTATCCGTTTGACTTCATTCTCATTTTTATTCAACATCGCTGCTCTTGCTAATGTGTTTCTGGGTATGCATCATAATCTACTCTCTCTCTCTTAGGAAGTGAGCTAAATACAGTTTTCATTTGTGAAGAAAAGGCAAATTAAACAGCTTCTTTTAAGTTTACCCATGATAATAATGTGGAAAATATGATCATGTAAATAAGCAATTAAGGCAATCTGGTGTTTCATAAATGATCTAAAATGCATTTTATCTTGTTTGCTTGTTTAGCTTTCAAGTATTCTGATAATAGTTGTGATGAGTATGGCGTTATGGTGGATCCATATATCTAAATAAAAATAATCCATTTGTTTGTTTGTTTGTTTCATTAAATATGAACCCCAATGACCATGGAAACCCTGGAGTTCACTTGAGTTCATAATAATAATCCTGCTCATGTCGTTATTAATTTTGTTTGTACCTGCTCATGATATTTTCTAATCAATTTACTTGGTTCTATTTCTTAAAATATAAACAAACTAGTAACTTAATTTAAACCACTGCAACCCTGACCAGGGAGCTACTAAGCTACATAAACATGAACTAAGTTACATAAACAGTTCCTGTTTATGTTTGTCCTTGAGCTTCATAACTGACCACTTGCTCGCTATGCGTGAAAGTAAAATCCACTCGCTCATGCAATTTTTTTTGTTACATTCCACAGGAGCCAAGTCCTTTAGTCTTGACCAGATAAACTATTCTTGCAAACTTAAATAGAAAAACATAGTGTGCCTCCTATTTGTGTCTGTATTTCTATTTGTTTAGAAGTCATTATCTGTTCATTCCAAATAATGTATTCATATTCAGTTACATCTCTAATGTAAGCATGTTCTATCGTCTGGGGATTCATCTGTAACTTCTAATCCTGAAAAATTCACAGCCATCCATGTCCAATACTTGAAGGCTGAGAGTACTCGCTCCGTTGTCAAGCAGAATGACATTCATATGGAAGAAGGCAGTTGGTGCCCCTCTTCAACTGCTTTCAGATGCCTATGCCAATCTATTGACAGGAGAAAACTGTGTTTCAGAAGGAGCACATGTTAGCCTTCACCTTCCCATGGTCTGCGCTGTTGTGTGCTAGGGAAGAGCCTGCTAGTTTCTAGAAAATGGCTATTGTGTGCACGTGGAGTTTACAAGATTTGCGGTGGAAGGCAGAGGACAAGAAGGAGACATGTAGACATGGGAGCAGCACTGAGATTTGCTTCCTGCACCTGGAGTGAGATTAATTGACAACATGCGATTGTGCGGGTGCAACTGTTCAAATATTTATCCTGAGCAGGATAGAGAGCGCAGGCACACATACAGAGAAAACAGTGGATTAGACCTGTGAGAGCTTTTTCCAGTAGAGAGAGAGAGAGAGAGAGAGAGAGAGAGAGAGAAAGAGAAGAGATAACGTGCTCTTCTCACAACTTGAAGGAGTCTATATGAAGTTTATTTATCTGCTTCTACAGAGAGGGGAAAAAATTAAATGATATTTTCTTGTCTATTTTTATAGAAAAGGAAAGGATAAAATCACTCATATAAGAATGTGATGTAAAAGATTATGTGTCCTGCGTTTATTTTGTGTTTCATCTAGCGTAGGCATCTGTGATTCATTCTGTTCCTCTCTTCCTTTCCCATCATAGCTCTTCTTGCTCCCACTTCACCGCCTTCTCCTTTCTCTCTTTCAGCCACTTGTGTGCTGTCTCTTTCTAAGTTGATGGTGTGTGTGTGTGTGTGTGCGCGTGTGTGTGTGTGCGCGCGTATGTGTGTGTGTGTGCAGTAGACTGCGACTGTCCTCTGGGTGTCAGCAGTAGCCGTGTGTTGGAGAATCTGCAACTGTTCCCAGCGCTTCTCACTTCTCAACTGACAAAAACTGTGTGTATGAACATTAGAACTTATTATGTAGCACGTCCAAGTCAGGATGATCCAGTGATTTCAGAGTGATATGGGAATGAGTATGGGAGATAATAGAACAATATGTAAGCAGATCCTCAGCTCAGTTTCTGCCAGACGCCATACGGGATGCAGAGGTGACTTTGAGGCTCATTTGAGCAGGGCGGACACACACATATGCACAAAAGGACACAAGTGCCAAAATGATGAGCAGCATGACCCACATGATCCCTGCAACATGGTGCAGAAAAACAAGGAGAAGGATGGACAATGGATACATGCAAAGAGGGAAGAGAAACACAAGAGAACAGGAGATTAAAGATGATAAAAACTACTATAGGAAGCCTGAATTTACAGGAGGTACCATTGGGCAAGAGAGGCACAGTGAATTATTGAAGGCATAATAAAATGTCCTTAGGGTGAGAAAAAGAAAACACTACATTATTCTTCCTCCCTTTTCATGCAGAGCCTGTGATTACTGAGCCGAAAAAAAGTTCATATTCACAGACCATTTTTCACTGTAGGAGAGAATCTTATCTCCAAATGGAGTTTGTTTGTTTTTTTCTTCTCATTTCTCCTGAGAGCTTTCATTTGACAGAAAGCCTTCCCCTCCTCATCCCTGCTATATTAGCCAACTCTCTCTCTCTTGCTATTCATAAGACCCATTTGTTTTAAATAAGCCTGAAATCATTCAGAAGGGAAGCTGAAGGTTATTTCACTCAGGTTTTACTTCATTAGCATCCCATGTGAAGATGTGACAGCCCACGACATGATTCCCGTAATCCACGAGGGATAGGCCGAGCTTGCTGTTTATTCTGTTTGCATTATCAGTCGAGGGAACAATCTGATTGTGGGCGTGGCTCATGGATGAGGTTAAGCAGACTGCAGCTGGAAGTCTCCAGGGTTAATTTTTGGCTCATAATTGTCACTGGCTATATGGATTAGATGTTTTGTTGTGCATTCAATGCTGGTCATTTATGGATTGGGATCAATTATGTTGTTTGGCAGGTGAATTTGCCTGCAGCAAAACCAATTCCAGCATCATGGGTAAACAGTGTGCCTTTAATCACTCAATCTGCACAAACAAATAGATATTGATGCTGCTTGTCAGTGCATGTTTTACAGTCATAGGCCAGTTTTCCTAAAGGAAACCTGAGCACAAGGATCATTTATGTAATGGGGACAGAATACTCTTGCCAATTATAACGCTGCTAATATCGCAGTGTGTTTATGTTTATTTTTTTTTTCCAGGAGCCATTAACAACTGCTCAGTATGTCTGGATTCTCAAAGCATCTAAAATCACACTTGTACACCTCATATGACTTATCTTTAAATATTTAAATTTGCAAAAACATATTGCAAAAACATTCATTTCAACATCTCTCTCTCTCACTCTTTCGCTTCGTCTTTAGTCATTGAGAGTGCATTATGATATCAGCTCCTGTCCTCCCACATAGTTGATTGTGAGTAATTAAAATTGTCTGTGCCAGAACATGGGCCAGCTTCATGTTCTATTCATGCAGATTAATACATATTTGTCGGGGCCTGTGGGAGCAGACAGGCGGCACTGTCTGCTATTAAACATTCATGAGAGCACAGGACATAGAGAGTCACATTCTACTGGTATTTATGGGCCCATTCTCACATCCTTATGCTATCATAATGGGATCGCGAAACCGGGGACATCATTGCTGGACAGGGACTTTTAAATGACACTGCAATTTAATTCATATAAATTAGGATGGAAAAAATTGGCTTTGCTCCAGGACTGCGGTAGCCAGCTAATTGTGTGTGTGTGTGTGTGTGGTATCTCAGGAGGCTGGAGTAGCTGGGGGAACTGGGGAGAATGTAGCACTGAGTGTGGAGGTGGTGTTCAGACACGCACACGTGTGTGTCAGTCACCTCCGGAGGAGGCGTACCTGTGTGCTGGAGTGCTAGAAGAGGGCCATCCTTGTAACCCTCAACCCTGCATTGGTGAGTTCTGCTCTGTGTGTGTAATTGCAGATGGTTTTGTGTTACTTCACAGTTCTTTTTCATGCCTTTTCTCTTTCCCCATCTTTCTCTCACCCTCTACCTTAAGCCGGTGTACACTGTACAATTTTTGATCAGATTTTGCTGTCACAGACAAAAACCACATACAAAAAATTTTTTGCTCTTGAGTTGAGAATGGCGGTCTTAGGAGGCATAATGTGACATTTACTGGCACCGATTTTAGTGCCACTGTGACCAAAGACAGCTGACAGTCAGACTGTACAGCTGCTGCAACACTCATCTGAAAGTCACCAAAAGGAGGATGTCATAGGATGACACAAAACTCAATGTACAAGATGAAATGTTTACATTGGAGTACATGATCATTTAAAATACTGATTTCCTCACAATAATAATAATAATGTTACCTTCCTACTCTCATACCTGGGCTCTAGTGTAGTGAGTTGGAAAGCTACCACAAATGCCAAATTATACTTATTACTTCAAGCTTAGTTTGAAGAATGGACATTCCATAGTGTCCTTTTTTATTCATCCTCAAACGGCTCCAAAGTCCCCTTCTTATTCATTTACTTTGTATTTTGTCTAGCCATCCATCATTTTCCATACCACTTATCCTACACAGGGTGGTGGGGCACCTGGAGCCTATCCCAGGGGACTCCCTGGACGGGATGCCAATCCGCCACAAGGCACAATTGCACACATTCACACACCTGTCTTTGGCCTGGGGGAGGAAAATGGAGTACCTGCAGGAAACCTCCAAAGCACAAGGAGAACATGCAAACTGTGTGCTCACAGGGTGGAGGTGGGGATGGAACCCCCCCAACCCTGGAGGTGTGAGGCAAACATGCTAACGATTAAGCACTAATCAAGTAATTTTCTTCTCTGTCATTTCTTTCTCTGTCATTAGAGGATCTTCACTGTATAATCTTACATGGAGAACACATCTCATGGTCTGTTATAGACTGGGCAAAAAATTTATTTTTATATACTCCTACAGTGTGACAAGTGAAAATCTTAAAAGACTGGCATAATCGCACAGTCTAACCGGCTACACATTCTGCTTGCCTCTCTTTTTGATCCATACTGTATCATCCTCTTCTTCTTAAGTTCTTTATATTTTCCAGGGAATGAGATACTGGTGTTTTCCTGCTGTGAGCTTTGATAGAATGATAGAATGTTTTTTTTCTCTCTCTCTCTGTGCCTGTTGTTTAACTTAGGCTACAGCCAGTACTCATCTAAAGCGAAGGTTTTAAGCACACTGAAATATACTGGACTGGAGGACACCAATCTTGGTAAGGAGAGTTCAGACATTATGAATGAGGAAGTGTGAATGGGACGAACACTTCATTGTGAAGAAAAGCTCATGAGTTAATTGACAGATCCATGTTCAGGTTCATCAGCTGTAAATGTCTTCATTTATATATGTGTTCCATTCATGCATGATCTTTCACGCCTTCATCTTACATCCACTGCTCACTCCATCTCAACCTCTCAGCCTTCCAACACACCAGCATGCTAAAACTGCCCAACACAGTTCCCTCTCTCATTCTTAAATAATTGTACTAAGATTCTTTCTTGGTTCTTCTTTCCTATTATTTAGACTCTACTGATCATACACGTGCAAACACTGACAATATATGCTCAACACCACTGTGCCATTGTAAAACAATAGGCCAAATAATATCCCACAGGCACACATCCAGTGCACTTCTTTTTGGAATGAGCATAGCCCCAGTAATCAGCATCGCCGTGTTTCCGTATCTCCCAAGCATGGCAGATGCTGTTGAACAGTCACGCACAGCTCTGTCCAATAGGAAATCCAGTCTAGTCGCTAACCCCACCCCATCCTGCAGGCAAAGGCCGATACAGCTCTCGTAGCCAATCTCTGCGATCGGCGGACAGCCGCAAACGAGAGGATGTGGACAAGAGCCGTGCTGGACAGCAGTCTCCTCAGACAGGTAAGAATAGAGGCATCAGCCTCCTTTATACTGCAGCTTGGACTCACACACACACACACACACACACACACACACACACACACACACACACACACACACGTTCAAGTCAAATTTTTTGTGTTAGGCTAGTGTAGTGTAGTGTGATTAACAGTGATGCTGACGAAACAATAATTTCGCGTAAGAAAATTTCCTGTAAGAAAATATAAAAATAATAAAAGTGATGAAATTGATAAAATAATCAAAACTTGATTATTGATTAAATAGATAAAACTTTAAAATTAAAAGCTCAAGTACCAAGTCAAACTTCAGTCAGCTGAGTCTTAGTCAGGTTATAAGTCATGAAAATCGTGACACTTAACGTATAACATGAAACATGTATACATAAAATCAAATTAACACACTTATTTGTGACCACTTATCACACATAGATACACGCAGGGGTGTAGATTGGATGTGCATGTGGCTATGGCCTCATCTCGTCTGAATATGAGTGGGATGTGTGTGTCCCGTGATGTGTCTTGGCATGGTTCACAGTGAGACAGCAGTTTGTTTATGAATGATGAAGTCAATATGTAAAAATATTTTTCAAATATCTGAGAGCCTGTTGAGCCAACATCTCCACTTCATAACCATTAAAGGCAACACATGGCTTCTGTCTAGTCATGCTGTCTTTTGTCTTTGCATGATTGTTTATTTTGTACTGAGTTTTGGCTTGACACATCAGATTAGAGATTGAGTTACTGTGAAATAAAAGTGGCTGCATGGGGTTATCTTAGATATTGCATGTACTACTTGTGTTCTTAATTATGCCCAGGACAGTCAGGGTACATGTTTTGCTTCAAATATGTTTTAAGTTACATCAAAATAAAATGTTCTCTCAATGTCTTTCAGTAGTTTTATTTGATTTTATTTAAAATTTCCATTACATTTTATAATAATTTGAGACAGAATTTTTTTAAAATTATTTTCTCCCTTGCTTCTTCTGCCGAATACCTTTTACTAGATTTGATGTAGAAATTAGATTTGCTTTTATTTAAGTGAGGCTTCCAAGCTAGTACGTCTTGATTCCTTGCTCTGACAGCTCATATCATCTTACTGGATAGTCATGACAGCTCAACACGTCCTACTGAACTCTCATGAAGGCTCATATTTCTGCTCTTCAAGCACGCCATCTGCTTAGTGGACAGTGATAAAAGTCTGCTACTGTTTTATTGAACGATTAAGACAGTTTTCTCCTTTGCATGACTGCCATGATTTCCCTGCTCCATCAGCTGCGCTTTGTCAGACCCCTCTGTCACTCGCTCTGCTTCCCTATTGGCTGCAAGTCACAGGTGTCGAAATCATCTGCTGAATAGCCATTTCAAAATATCACTTGACATATCCTGAAAAGAAGCATTCACCTTGTTTGGAGATGGATGCTCTGGATATGTAAAGAGGCCTGAGGGTGTTGACGCCTCTCGTTTTTAGCATCGAAAGCTGTTCCTGCATGTTGAATTCCTGAATTCTTTTCGGCCCTTTCTTTCTTTCTGCCCCTTATGAACCTGCCTCTTCCTGCCCCCTACTCCCTTTCCTCTACCCCCACCCTGCCCCGGTAGACTCTCCTGTGGGTGAGGAGTGGTCCCCGTGGAGTGTATGCTCAGCTACATGTGGCGAAGGCTGGCAGAGCCGCACGCGCTTCTGTGTTTCAGCTTCATACAGCACGCAGTGCAGCGGGCCACTGCGTGAGCAGAGACCCTGCAACAACACCGCCGTGTGCCCAGGTAAGAGAAGCCCGCCCCGCCCTCTCCAATACCATCAGCCTCTCTTTTCCTGAAACTCCAATGCCAAGTACCCACACTCCAACTGTCCAGCTGAGGCCCCCTCTCCCTGAGCTCCAGTGCTCAGCAAGATAGTAATGGGTTTAAGTAGAGCAAAGCATGACATCTACCAACAGTGCCAAACTTTTTCCCAATGGCATGATGATCGGCGCCTCCCTCTCCATCCCCTCTTCTTTCTTCCTCTCCCCCTCTCTACTCCCTCACTCCCTGTCTCTAGCTTTTTGAAGGAAGTGCACATCAGAGCATACCCACATCTTAACACCTCTGGGATATACATAAATATGCAAAGCGGTCCTCGAACAGCCACCCACATATGAAATATCTCCCAACACAAACACAGTCATGCCTCATATTACTAAAACATACAAGATCTCAGATCGCATCATATGTGGTGGTTTGCATGCCTCAGAGTTTTAACAAAAGAGACGTACAGTGACATTACTGTAGTGACATTTTTTATTTATATTCACATTTATTTATTTATGTATTTATTTTAAAATTTATTTTAAGTAGATGGTTTTTGTGTGTAGACCGGTATTTTTCTCTCTATAAATCATCCCCTAGCCGCTCTGATTGCAGTGCACGGTGCATGGGATGAGTGGTCTCCATGGAGCCTGTGTTCTTCTACCTGTGGCCGTGGATATAGGGACCGTACGCGCACTTGCAAGCCACCGCAGTTCGGAGGTGATGAATGCGTGGGCCCAGAGAAACAGACCAAATTCTGCAACATCGCTGTCTGCCCAGGTGAAGATCTTTAAATAAAGAGCGCCTCATTAAGCTTTAATGACTTCCATCAAGTGTCACAATTAAAGGCAGATGAGAGGCTGTGTAGGAGGGGTGATATTGAAAGGCAGCTTTGTCAGCCTCATTCACAGAGATGGTGACTAAGGGAGCTTTTAAACCACTCTAGAATGGACTAAAGGCTTGGCAACAAAAAGCTCTCCTCTCTCTCTCTCTCTCTCTCTCTCTCTGTCTCTCTCTCTCTCTCTCTCTCTCTCTCTCTCTGTATTTTCCCCAATTCTTTCTTTCTCTTCCCAGTGGATGGTGTGTGGAATGAATGGTCCAGTTGGAGTACTTGCTCAGTTTCATGTTCAAATGGGACCATGCAGCGCACACGCGAGTGTAATGGCCCATCATACGGTGGCTCAGAATGTCAGGGTGAGTGGCTGCAGATGCGTGACTGCTTCCTGAGGGAGTGCCCTGTGGATGGACAGTGGCAGCAGTGGAGTTCATGGTCGAGCTGTACAAAGACTTGTGGTGGGGGGAGCCAGCAGAGGCAGAGAGTGTGCTATGGGCCCTTCTTTGCCGGGGAGCCTTGCCCAGGTGATCGCATGGAAACACAGCGTTGCAATGAGAAGAGATGCCCAGGTGCAATGCTAGTAATGTCAGTCAATGTTTTACTTGTATAATATATATATAATTATTTTTTTTTTTACAAAATAAAACTTTTCATTTAATACAGAACCACATGAGATTTGTGATGAGGAGAACTTCTCAAATGTAGTGTGGAAGAGAACTCCTGCTGGAGATACAGCAGCTGTACGTTGCCCACCAAATGCTGCTGGTAAGAGACCAAACTTGAACCACCCATATATGAGCACACACCTGCATGTCTCATCACTATTCTCAGCATCATTCAGATTCAGTACTATCAACTTCAATCAAATAAAGTGTAACAAACATGTTAACTAACACTATTTATTTCAATAGTTAACATTTTACAAACCGCCAACTTCAGCATTAAGAAACCATAAGTAAATTTAACAATAATAAGTAAACACATATTAATTGTAAAATATAACTGCATAACCTACAGTAGTGTATAGTTCTATTAGTAACTAAAAATAAATCCATATAAAATTAAATGACACGAAATTACTAAATGTTGATAGCCTAATAATTAATCGGCCAATAATCTGCTGAAAGTATACTAATTAAAGAATTGTTTATATTGGTCCTTGTAGACTTATTTTTACTCAAGCATAGAACAAGAAAGTAATATAAAATGACATTATGTAACCGGACGCAAAGCAGAGTTTCTGTTACCATCCCAAAGTGACATCCCATGACAACATATCCCAGTGTTTTATTCCTATTATACTGCAGCAATTTGGTAACCATTATAATTTTCAATTCATTAATCATTTATAGTTATTTAACCATTTATAGGTACATTTAATGTTGTGGAACATCTATGAAACAAGGTGCTTCCTGTTATCACTTGTGTTATAGCAGTTATCCACAGTCATTTTCTCACCAGCCTCTTTTTTCTCTCTCTCTTGAAGTTAATAAGAACAAAAAAATGACATTTATCATGTTACCATGAAATCAGAAGTCCTCTCTCTTGAAAAGTGACCATTACAAAGAGCTGACACTTCCATAAATGTTAAATTTATGTCTTCTTACAGATAGCTTTGGCATTTTATATATTTTTCTTTATTACATAACAACACTTTTTAAAACATGCTTATTATTAGTTTTTGTTCATGTGAAGCATCTGCCATACAAATTTTCTGTGAATGAGTTGTTACAAATAAACGATAAAGTATTAGAGTGAGTGCATCAAATCTGTGAATTCACTTGAACTACTGTCCTGTCAAAGCTGTGCATTTAAAGAAAATTAACCAACACCTAATTTGAAAATTCAACAGGACTGTGATATAAAGTCAGGTTTGGTAATACATGCATTTAATATGTGGCTTGTTAATGTTAACTGATGCTGTCAATAATGTCCGTTAAGGGAAGGTTTTACTACTTGAGTTACCAAGAAAAGCAAGAAACGTACTATTGAAGGAGTTCTGAAGAACCAACATTGCCTCACACAAATTCAAAATTAGTCACAGGACTATTCAAGTTGTATAAAAAGATTCAAAAGTTAGGGTAAGGTTTAGGGGTAGGCCTCAGGTTTGTACCTTTTCATACACATATGAAATTAAATGAAATACAATGATAGTGCCTCTGTTCATGCAAATACATACATGAGAACATTCACTATTAACAAACTGCCATTAACAGGCTGCATTTATCATGTATTGCCACTGTGTGTGTTATTGCTTCAGGCACCATATTTCGTCGCTGCTCTCTGGATGAAGAGGGAATTGCCTACTGGGAAAGCCCCTCTTATATGAAGTGCATCTCGAACGACTATCGCAGCATCCAAACACTGGTGAGCACTCTGATGACAGCACATTGACCAAAACCTAGTGCACATTATTGTCAAAACTGGATATGTTTTGATGATAATAATCTCTTTAGACCCGTGACCACCTGTCAAAGGCACAGAGAGGGCTTGTGGGAGATGGAGTTTCAGAGGTTATGAACAAACTAAGGGTAACTTCCAGTGAGGGGACCAGCTACAGCGGAGACTTGCTGGCTATAATCGACATCCTGAAGAACATGACAGAGATATTTAGGAGGTCCTACTACAGCCCCAGTAGTGCTGACATGAGGGTTAGTGCAGCACAAAATTTGACTCAGAGAAAGACAGTGAGAGACATAATGGAGATATTGTTACACTATATGAAACCTTACTGTGCACTTGTTGGTCTGCAGAACTTTGTTCAGTCCGTTAGTAACCTGCTGATGGAAGAAAACAGAGAGAGATGGGAAGAAGCACAGCTGGTGAGTGTTGCCTCCTACATTTTACTAAATATACTGTATATAGCAGGAATAAACACAATATGATTCATGATTAATTTGCCATATTTTCAAGGTGTTTCATTTAAAAGTTATACCCAAGGAAGAGTCTCGATATAAGAAAATAATGACAGAGGCAAAAAGAGCAGAACAAAAAGCAGAGGAGTGTTTCCGCTTGCACATTTGTTATTTTCTTATCAGCACACTTTGTCTGATGTTATCTTGTTTACACTATGGCCATACTTTGCAAATTTACAAATGAGTTAGATTGAAATTCAAATAGCAACCTCATTAATATATTGTATTAAGCTAACATTTTAGTCTCCCACACCCACAGACAAAAAGTTAAAAAGATGAAAGTTGTTTTGGTCTATCAGTATTCTCTAGCTGCCTCTCATTCCTCCAAGGTTTAATGTGCTTCAAACAAATAAAAACTAATGTTAAAGTCCATGTCGTTGTGGCTTTGCAATGCAATAGCAAAGGTGATAGTGTAGCATCAATATAACCCATTATTTATGCTTGTTAGATTCCAACATGCTTACACAGTTGGAATCAAGAACTTTTAAAACTGTATTTTAGAGGTATCCCACTCGCTAGTACCACTAGTAATTAGAAGTGTATATTTAATGTAACCATACGTGGCATACCAGAAGTGGAGGGAAACCCATATAATGGAATTTGCTCGAATCCTGCCAACTATGCTAATTTTACCATGGGAAAATACCCCAGGGAAAATAACCACAATAATAAACTTGGATATAATAATAAATTTGGACAATAAACTTGGTCTATCGCTGCTGGCTTGTCCACCAACAAAAACAAAAACAAAAACAAGAAACAATGACAACACAGAGCTGCAACTTACCAGAAGTCAGGTAGGCTAACTCACAACTTAATGGGTCTCCGAACACCACTCCACTCCACACAACCACACTCACACACACACACACACACACACACACACACACACACACACACACACACACACACACACACACACACACACACACACACACTGTGAGAGAGTTAAAGCAACAGCAAGGACACAACACTCAGTGAGGAAACTCCCACCACCAAA
Source organism: Ictalurus punctatus (assembly GCF_001660625.3). Classification (NCBI taxonomy): domain Eukaryota; kingdom Metazoa; phylum Chordata; class Actinopteri; order Siluriformes; family Ictaluridae; genus Ictalurus; species Ictalurus punctatus. The sequence continues at coordinate 26,014,325 of NC_030416.2, forward strand.
GAACTCGGACCAACACATTAATCACAGTCAATAAAAAAAAACACTTTACATCAAACACGAAATAAAAAAAGAAACTTGCCAATGTCAATAACTTACACCTGCAAAACAAACAAATCAAGTAAGGGGAATGAAAGCCGGGGCCCCCCATGATGCGTCACCAGGTGACCAAACAAAGGGTCTTTAAATAGCGCAGATTTAACGATGATTGGCCATCAATAAGTGACGTCACCCCGATACTAGCACGGGAAATTCTCATCCTGCTACACATAGTTGAGTTTCTTAGTTTTAATATGAAGTTGTTCTCTGACTTGGATCTTAACCATGAAAGAATGGCCTTTATGAAACCCATTATTTAGCTTGGACCATATGACTAATGCATTATTACATTTAGTTTCTGAAGGTGGTGTTATCACTTATTAAACTTTTGTTCTGGTACACATTTGTAAATGTCAGAGAGAGAGAGAGAGAAATGGGAGTGCAGCAGGTATGACTCAGTCAGCTGTGGGTCTGGCAGAGGAGTATGTATTGTAGGAGCATTACAGAGAGAGAAGCTTCCACTCTCTTCTTTCAGTCCTTAAACATTCTGCAGTCTGCATCACCATCACTAATCAGCTGTAGATTAGGACCACATCCATATGCTTAGAACACTCACTGACAGAAACACATTGCATGCATAGTTTTGGACTCTATAAAGTTAATGACATTTATGATTAATAAGGGCATTTGATGGGTCAAATATATATAGTGAATCTTTAAACTAATTCTCTGCTTTTATATTAACAATCCTGTCATCACTTGCTTTCATTTTCCTTTAACACTCCTACCATTTTAAAGTCTTGGTTTGTTTAATCGTTTTCCTGGCATCTTTATTTTTCAGCTAGGTCCTAATGTTAAAGAGCTCTTTCGTCTGGTGGAAGATTTCATTGACGTCATAAGTCTCCGAATGAAGGACTTTCAAGATAACTATGAGGTCACAGACAACCTTGGTTAGTCATATTAACAGCTCTGCTGTTTCTAAAATATGTGGCATCACTGTGGCATTCAAAAACTAATATACATTTACAGATAATTAATTTAAATACCTTCCTGTACTGCTATTGATATTTTTGGCACATTATTTTCTGGAGTTGGAAATGTCAGTAACACTGGTTCATAAAATCCTCAATGTGAAGGAAACATTCCCCTGAGATATTTACACTTCTTCTGGGATAAGCAGGTGTATGTACATTTACCCAGATCCTGTAGCTCTGGGCATTCGCAGGGCATTCATATCCCGCTGTGATCCACCCACAATTCCACAGCTCAGGGCCCACATGGGAGATGTGCTTTACTCACACACAGAAACTGGCAGAGACAGGCAGGAGATGAGCTGTTTCTCACTAGGACACTCAGGGGGACCAAGAATGCCAGATTGGAGAGAAGCAGGTGGGGGTGTGTGGGCCGAGAGCAGTTCCTTACCATCACCTGTCAGAAATGCATGTCCAGCTATGGAACTGTCATCTGTCCCTGAGCAGATAGTTTCTTACTCCCATGCCTAATCACATGCACGCAAACACAGACAGTAAATAAACATTTTAAGTGTATTCTGTCAAGCTAATAAACCTTAGGAATTATCTCTATAGACTGCACAAGGACAGGTTTGCTGAAACAATGTGCCTGTTTATTTTAGTTCTAATGGCTGTCTGTGTGTCTTCCCACAGTGTTGAGCCTTCACAAGCGACCTGTTGCAGGCAACACTGATATCAGCTTTCCAAAAAAGGGCTGGATGGGCATGGAGGACTGGGCTCGCAACTCTGAAGACAAGGTCATCATCTCGAAGAGCATTGTCTCCTCCGGTAACCCAGGTGAGTAGCTTGTACACCACACACAAAACATGGGAAAACGGTGGCTTCATGGTTAGCACATTTGCCTCGCACCTCTGGGGTTGGGGGTTTGAATCTGCTCTGGTTCGGGGGTTTCCTGTGGGTACTCCGGTTTTCTCCCCCAGTTCAAAGACATACATTGTAGACTGATTGGCATATCCAAACTGCCCTGCAAAGAGTTGGCACCCATCACACCCTGGTTGTGCCCAGAGTTCCCTGGGATAGTCTTCATGCTCCCCATGGCCCTGTGAATGATAAGCGGTATGGAAAATGGATGGATGGATGGACACACAAGACACACTTATGTTTACAGGTCTACTACTTTGAGATGTTTAACTTTAAGGGTGTTTTTGCACTTGGCCAGTCAGCACCCACAAACAATTCTGGGCTTATTTTGGGGAGGGGCTCAAAGTCACAGGTTTGTTTTCACATTAAAGAATTCCTTTAACTGTGGATTGATTGCACAATTCCACACCTCACTTTTAAGTGTGCAGGTATGCACACTGGGAGACACTAGGTTAATCAATTTACTGTTTTGCTTTGGTGATTATTTTCCTTTTTTTGGTGCAAATACTCAAGTAGAAAAGAACAGCACTTTTCTTGGATGCAATGAATATCATGGTGCAGGAATGTTTGCGGATGAGGAGCCGTTCTTGTATGAAAAGTTTTTTAGCCATGCTTTTGTTCAGACCACAAAGGTGAACTAATTACAGTGCTCCATTCCTATCAGCATTCCGTTTTATATATCAATAATATCCCTTTCCCTATCACAAAACTTGTAACAGGAATTAACCCAATCACATTGCTCAGCATGCAACATAGGGATATAGATAGAAATAGCTTCCACACCTGATGTGTACTAGGCCTTTTTTAGTAATAAAAATCATTTAGTTCAGTTAGAGAACAGATGCTACAATTAAAAACTGAACGTGTCTGCTCAATTCAGAATGAGTCAGAGTCACAATACAGATCAGCAGGAGTCAGATTTCATTTAGCATGAGTGAGAGCGAGGGGAGCTGACTGACAACACAATGACGGAAGATTTGGTTTCAAAAGTTATATGTTTAATATAAGCGAGTTTGTCATTGTACTGTTTTGTAGTTTTTGTGTTTTTCATTAGTAATAATAATAATAATAATGAACCCACCATTCAAGCAATTGCCGCTACTTTGAAAGTGAAAGTGAAATGCGCACGGCTGCACGGGCATTCATAAGCAAGGGGGAACCTAGGTGTCCACAGGTAGTATCCATAGTCTTATACAGAGAGAGGTCTATTGAAAAGAAAAAAATTGCTTTATTTTTGTTTAGGAAGAGCAGTGGGCTGAGATTTGTTTGTCCAAACATATGCATCACTGGAGAAGTTCCCTCCCCTGTGACTATGCTAATAGGGCAGTTGCTGCTTAATCAGGAGTCAACAGGAGCCAATCAAGAGCAATTAGGCCTAATTTCCACTCCCACTGGGGACTCAGTTTCCATGACACTCGGTGCAGATTGATGACGAGTCAAGTTTGGGGCATGCTGAGAGTGGTGCTTATATGAAATAAACTTTGAGAGCACAGAGAAAAACTCCAGAGGGTATTTTCTCCATGACTCTACTTTTGCTCCCATAGCAGCTGTAGCTGTTTTGTACTGACAGATAGAGTGAGTGGAGGCAGATAGGAATAAAATTGTCCCTAGGGATCACAGAAAAGTAGCCCAGACTCTTTTGGCTCTCCGCCCCTCCATACCCATGAAGGCTCAGCTGCAGCCCCAGAGGTGTAGTCTGTACACACACTGCCTGGCTGCCAGTCTTTCTCTCCCTCTCTCCTAACTTACTCACTCTCTCTGTGTCTGCCAGCCACACACTGTGTGTGTTTGTGTTTGCATGTATTCAAGCTCTGGGCGCTGTCCAGCCCCACTTCTTCCTTTCCAGCTGTGAAGCGTGTCTGCACTAAAGCACGTGTTTTCCCACGCTTCATCTGTCTGCTTTTTCATCAGAGCTTTGACATTTCAGTCCTAATATGTTAATATGTGCCGTCATGGTAGCCAATGTGAAAGTGTGATTGTGTGAATTAGGTGTCACTGTGTATGACAAGCATATATATATGTGTATGTGTGTGTGTGTGTGTGTGTGTGTGTGTGTGTGTGTGTGTGTGTGTGTGTGTATTAATTGCAGGTATAGGCTGCATGACATGAATTCTCCCTCTTACAGATGCTACAATAAGTTTGAATGGACCAATTAGAGCAATATTTTCCAGCTTACTTGCTTTTATTTAATATCATGTGTTACATTACTTCAAATTGAGTAAATGATTCATCCGGGGGGTTTTGGGACAGCATTACGGTGGCTAAGTGGTCAGCACATTTGCCTTGCACCTCCAGGGTCGGGGTATGGTTCGTGCCTCTGCCCTTTGTGCATAGAGTTTGCATGTTCTCCCCGTGCTTCGGGATTTCCTCTGAGTACTCTGGTTTCGTTTTCCAGTACAAAGACATGGGTTGTAGGCTCATTGGAATTTCCAAATTGTCCAGAGAGAGATTGTGTGTGTGTGTGTGTGTGTGTGTGTGTGTGTGTGTGTGTGTGTGTGTGTGTGTGTGTGTGCGATTGTGCTCTGCAATGGGTTGGAACCTCGTCCAGGGTGCCCCCTGCCTCGTGCTCTGAGTCCCCTAGGGTAGGATAAGTGGTACAGAAAATTGATGGATGGATGAATGGATGGATGGATGGATGGATGGATGGACTTATTCTGGTCTGGGTCATGGTGGATCTGTAGCCCATCCCAGGAACACTTTGCAAGGTGGGAATACACCCTGGATGGAATACCAGTCTGTCGCAGGGCACCATGCACACACTCAGTAATGGGAGACTTTAGTATAGCCAGTCTGTCTATCATCAGTGTTTTGGGAGGTGGGAGGAAACTGTAGAACCTAGAGGAACCTCACATGTAACAACATGTAAAACTCCACACAGACAGTAACCTGATCTCAAAATCGAACCAGGGACCCTTGAGCTATGAGGTGGCAATGCTACCTGCTGCCCCTCCTTGCCACCTAAGTAATTTTCCTGTGCACATTCTTGTGTGTGTGTTTGTGTGTGTGTGTGTGTGTGTGTTTGTGTGTGTGTGTGTGTGTGTGTGTGTGTGTGTTGCATTGCAGCTGAAGATGAGGCTTCAGCGTTTGTAACTGGCATTGTCCTCTACCGAAACCTTGGCAGTATCCTGTCTCTTCAGAGGTAAGCAGCTGTGTCACTCCACCTTCTCCTCTTGATTTATGCAACTTTGCTTGGTCCTTTCATGTTTCTGCTAATCCAGGCTGCAATGCAATGAGCAGGAACTGATTGCCGTCTGTGGGTTGTTAATTCATTCAGTATGCTTCTTAAAAGTAATACACAATTACAGGAAAAGTATTTCAAGGTTAATAGCTGGGGAAGTAGAAATAGGTCTGATGTTTTCTCATTTTGTTAATCTGCAGTAGTAATTTTCTTTTTATTAATTTCTTTTTGTGCTGTCTTCCTCCTGCCCTTGAACTTTTTTTTTGTAACCTCTTTTTTTATCATTCTGAATGTGATCATATGGCGTTTGGAGAGAGACACCAGCTGACAGAAACACTCATCTTGACTGATTATGTACTTGTACAGGTGTTTGTGTGTGCGAGTGTGTGTGTGTGTGTGTGTGTGTGTGTGTGTGTGTGTGTGTGTGTGTGTGTGTGTTTTGTGTGTGCAGACTTATTAATGTGTTATGGCTATTATGTTTAGTTGTGTTTTTATATATGAAGTTGCAGTTCTAATCTGACTGAAATCTGGATACCGGTGCTCAGGTTGAAGCTCAAGGTCAGCTTCTCCTTTGTATCCTTTCCCATTTCTCTCACTTTCTCTTCTCTTTGTCCTCACAGAAACAGCACTGTGCTGAACTCCAAGGTGATCTCTGTGACGATCAAACCCACTCCTATTTCTCTCTCTGCCCCAGTGGAGATTGAGTTCTCACACCTTTACAACGTAAGCCACTCTGACCTCTGAACTCAATCAGATGAAATGCACACAGAATAAAAGAAAGTGATGTTTGAACTCGTTTGTCTTTTGAAACATTTAATGGTGGTGCATCATCATCAACAACAAAAACAAATAATAATAATAATAACAATAATAATAATAATAATAATAATAATAATAATAATAATAATAATTTCACAAGTACAACCTAAAGAAAGGAGCATTTTGCTGTTTGGTTTTAATAGCTTTCTTTGCCTGACTGCTTGCCAGGAGCATAAATACAAAATGTGTTAGATCATTCATTTAGCTTAAAAGGACAAAGAAACAAAGAAGCAATATATTTTTGCTTCTGAAAAGTCTGAAAAGCAAGCCTTCCTACCGTTCTTAATAATTCATCGTTCTTCGTTTGAACTAATTTTTTTTCCGCATTTTTTTCTTTTTGCATTGAATATGCATTATTTATTATTTATTATTATATATGCATTATACTTTAACTATACTAAATAGTATTTTTTTACTTAACCCCTCAGGCTTTTGCTTCTTACCTATTTTCAATGATAAACTGTGTTCCTGAGCCAACGTTCCACTTCATTTTGTCGTATATCATAATTATACTGATTTATACAGTTAGTTCTGGTCCACTAATTTGATTGGCATTCCAAGAATACCTATATCAGTCCCTCCAGGATTTTGCGGACACAGAAATTAACGCAAAGCCAAGCAAACTCTGCAATATTCGGAAGAGCTTGCAATTTTTCAAAATTACCACAGATTTGGGCCAAGATGCATCATGTGACATCATCACAACGTGCATTTAGGCAAAGCCCTGCTCGATTCACATGTGTCAAACATGTGTACAGCTAAAAGATCTCACTTGATGTTTCAACTTTCACTGCAAAAGACCATGCAAAACAATTTTGTGCAATTTCAATTTTTCTCAATTCAAGTAGTTTTCTGCAAAAAAAAAAAGGACAAAATACTTACAAATTGCATCACAAAATTTGGAAAAAAGCTGCAGCAAAATCAAACATTTTTGGCCTCAACAATCACAAAACAACTCAGTGAAATCCTGTATGGACTGCTATATTTCCTACTGTATACGCGCACTGGGAATTTCCACTGTTTGTTTCACTCCACTTGTCTGTTTGCTAAACAAAATTCCATTTCCTATTTTGAAACAGTTACTACAGTAGTGTAAGCAACATCATCAGTGCACATGGCAAACAGTACATTTTTAAGGGACAGAACATTTAGCTTAAAATATGAAAGCTGATCAGTTGAAGATTAAAAGGAAGAAGGGACGTTCATTTAAAGAGAAGCACCATTAAGGGGAATGTACAAATCAGTGTGATCTAGATAGCCCACTAGCAGACGTGCTGTAAAGTGAGTATGCCTTATTGTTTCTGATGAGTGTGGTTTATTGTGTCTGAAATGTCACTTACTGGATATTAATTTCTTGTTTATAGAACAGTTGTATAAAAGTGAGAGAGATCTCACTCTGAGAGAGATCTCTCACTCTGCAGCCTCATGCCTTGTGCTGATATTGCTTAAATACACCACCCACTACCATTACATTGACAGTTTACCTGAAACAGGTTTATAATCTGCAGCTAATATTTATGATTTGGTGTCATGTGTAAGTTAGTTGATTTCTTGTTCACTGATATTACACAAGAATATGAGGCACAGAGAACTAAAAATAAGACTTAAGCTTCTTTGTGTGGTTCAGTGACACAAGGTAATAGCTGTCTCTCTCTTTTGTTCACACAGGGCACGAACAACCAAACATGCATTTCCTGGGATGAGAGTGACAGGTAAGAGGCTTGCTCTCATTGATCCGATCGCACAAACCCTTATTTTCTCTCTTTGCCCTGTCTGCTGTGAGAGACTAGCACTCAAATAGGACACAAGAGCGAGTGATTTTAAGAGGCTTGTCTCAGAGGACACTGAAGTGTCATAGTGGAAAAGTTCACTCAGCATTGCCTCTGTACTGCTAGTGATCAGACAGAGAGAACACAATCTATTACACTCACTGTCATCCTTCTGCAACACTCACACAACCAATCGGAATTAGGAGAGCACGTCTATCACATACAGAAAAAAACGAGCCAGATAGAAAGAGTGGGACAAAAGAAAGAGGAAAAAAACAGAAAGTAACAGAGTGAAAGTGAGTGACAAGGACAACGGAAATCAAGCTGTGAAATGGTAGTATCATTTGGTGCAATCCTGTGGCCTGTGTAGCCCTGTCTCAGTCCTGTTTTCACTTCATGCCCTACACTTTCATCCCTGTGCTTTCTTTTTTATCTTTTGATTGAAACAGAAAGAGTGCATATATTGCATTGGCTGGAACATTTGCATTTAAATGGATAAAGTGCACAAAACCTACAAGTAAAATGCTTTCTGCATTGTTCCTAAATGAGTGGAGTGAGACAGTGCAGGGTGACAAGACAGACAAGGATGAGAGAAAGAGTGAGGGGGGACTAGGAAAGTCACAGTGTGATGAAAATACTAAAATGCAATCAAGGTATATATTGAAGAGAAGGGCAGTAGGATAGGGAGTGGGTTTGGTGCAAAATTAAAATCTATCTTGGACAGCTGCAGTGATTAATGAGTTAATATTTGGGAAAGAAATTGGAATGTGAAGTGGCGCCCTTGTCACTGCGTGTTTTCTTGATAACAGCTTGAAGGCATGTGGTCCATGTGGTGCTTCACACTCTTCAATCTGCACAATCAATATGACTGACTGCTACCAAGACATCCACTGGCGCAACACGCATTTTTACATGTTAAATGTTAAGCTTATTTCTCTCTCTATGTCTCTCTTACCCTTTATTCACATTATCAGGTCACTCGAGTCACTTATAGTTTTTGTCTTATAGGTGTGAAATAACCACTACTGTTCTTGTTTCTGGACATGCACTGTGTAGCTCTATATATATAGCTCCAAAACATAAGTAGTTAAACACAAAGTAAGTCTTTATACTAGCCTCATTGACACATTAGCAAAGCAAGCTAACTGTATTAGGTGCATACAGTCACCAGAGGCACCAATGAACTTTCCTACTTCCTTTCCTCGTAACTTTATTTTTCTTCATAATGTCTCTACATAAATTTAATTAGAGGTTGTACGGTGGTGCTTAAAAGTTTGTGAAGCCTTTAGAATTTTCTACATTTCTGCATAAATATGACCTAAAACATCATCCAATTTTAACATGTCCTAAAAGTAGATAAAGAGAACCCAATTAAACAAATGAGACAAAATATTATACTTGGTCATTTATTTTTTGAGGAAAATGATGCAATATTACATATCTGTGAGTGGCAAAATTATGGGAACCTTTGCTTTCAGTATCTGGTGTGACCCCTTGTGCAGCAATAACTGCAACTAAACATTTTCTGTAACTGTTAATCAGTCCTGCGTATTGGCTTGGAGGAATTTTAACACATTCCGTACAGAACAGCTTCAACTCTGGGATGTTGGTGGGTTTCCTCACATGAACTGATTGCTTCTGTTACAAAACGGGAGGTGAGGCAGAAGCAGGTGCAGATCAGCGTCTTTATTTACAAACAACAGTCAAAATACAGAAAATGCGGTCGATGCTGGACAAGATCATCAAGGTTCAACATAAGCTAAAGACGAGGCATAGAACGAGAGCAGGACACGAAAATAAGACCGCTTAGCATGTGTAACGCATTCACCACTACATTCAGGTAGTATTATACTATATAGTAAGGCACGTGTCCGTATACAAGAGTTCAGTCTCGTGCACGCACACTCTCTAAAGCCGCCCGTGCATGTCGATGCCACAGTGCCATCTGCCGGCGAGAGTGTAACAGCTTCAGGTCCTGCCACAACATTTCTGTTGGATTAAGGTCAGGATTTTGACTTGGCCATTCCAAAACATTAACTTTATTCTTCTTTAACTATTCTTAACTATCTTTTAACTATTAGATTTGTGTGCTTAGGGTCGTTGTCTTGCTGCAAGACTCACTTTCTTATGAGATTCAGTTCACAGACAGATTTACTAACATTTAGAATTCCCTGATATAATTCACAATTCATTGTTCCATCAAAGATGGCAAGTCGTCCAGGCCCAGATGCAGAAAAACAGGCCCAAACCATGATACTACTACCATAGTTCACAGATGGAATAAGGTTCTTATGCTGGAATGCAGTGTTTCCTTCTCATTTAAACCAAAATTTCTATTTTGATCTCATCCATCCACAATTTTTTTTTTAACCAATAGCCTTCGGACTTGACCTTGTGATCTTTGAACTGCAGATGGGCAGCAAAGTTATTTTTGGAGAGCAGTGATTTTCTCCTTGCAACAATGTCATGTACACCATTGTTGTTCAGTGATCTCCTGATGGTGGACTTATAAACATTAACATTAGCCAATGTGAGAGAAGCCTTTAGTTGCTTAGAAGTTACTCTGGGTTCCTCTGTGAACTCGTGGACTTCTACACGTCTTGCTCTTAGAGTGATCTTTGTTGGTCAACCACTCCTGGTGAGAGTAACAATGCTTGAATTTCCTCCATTTGTACACAATGAGCATCAATAACTCTTTTTCTGAGGTCCTCAGAAATCTTCTTTGTTCATGCCATGATACACTTCCACAAATGTGTTGTGAAGATCAGACTGATAGATTCTTTAAATTAAACAGGGTGCTCACTCGTGCCTGATTGTCACCCCATTCATTGAAAACACCTAAATTCTCTAAATCCACCTTCAAATTAACTGATAATCCTAGAGGTTTACATACTCACATATATGTAATATTGGATCATTTCCCTCAATAAGTAAATGACCAAGTATAATATTTTGTCAAATTTGTTTAACTGGGTTCTCTTTGTATACTTTTAGGAAAAAATCTGATGATGTTTTAGGTCATATTTATGCAGACATATAGAAAATTCTTCAAACTTTCAAGCACCACGGTATATGACAGGATAATATGAAACAATGGTTATAAGATTTTCTTCCATTTTTGAATGTCAAACAGTAAGTTAAATTAATTGCAGGGTGGAACTAAACTGAGTGGAGTACTGAAGAAATGTCTGACCACACACACCATAGGAGTGGTTAAAGGAATCATTCAAAGCAATCTTTTGGATTGGACACTGTATAGCATCATATCTAATTTGCACAAAATAGAGAAAATCTTAGTTCAAATGCCGTGCTTGTTGTACTGTCACTGTGAAACTTGCCACTGTCACGGAAATCATGGCTCAGTGTCATGCACATACATAGAAAAAGAATGGTCGCTTGCCACTTTGTTGCCTGCTAGTGTGAACGTTCACACAGACCCACACACACACACACACACACACACACATTTATACGTTATACACACCACAGCACTGTCAGCCCAGTGATCCAAAAATCCAGTGGTGCTATGCTGAGTGTAAATGTCTGTGTGGTCGACAGAGATAATCGCATCACCCACACAGACTCTGCTGGGGGTAATAATATATTGGATTTCAGAGAAAATGCTGTTAACATTGAGCCTTCCCTGGAGCTACAGGCATGACCCTTATTGCCATTCCATTTGCCCCAGGCTGTTCTCTAAGCCTCACTGCACCATGGGTAATGTGGGCTCGGGTTATTTGCACTTACTATATGTAACCCTGTTTGGAGCTGTGTGGTATCCCATGGCCTCAGCTGCCCATACACGATGTTGGATTTATATTATTGAGTTGTTACACTATGTTGTAAAATGTATGTTTACGTCTTATGTTTTCGTGACTCAATATTCTCCAATTTTTTTTTTTTATCAAAGCCAATTCCCATCTGCTAGGTATGTTTTCTGTGCTGTACATCTACTACCAACCTGAGAGGATAAGAGGTAAAATGTGCTTTGTTGTAGGCAGGTGATCAAGCCAGTGCATCTTTTCGGAATAATGAGGCAGCTGAACGTATTGGAGAAAATCCCTAATTGAACTGTTTTTGTGTGTATCTTCAATTGGCTAGTGTGGCTCTGATCAACATAGCCCCCACCCTGAGAAGGCAGAAGCAATAATTCACAAGGTGCATGCAAAAAAATGATAAACAAACAAACATGCTTGTATTTCCTCATTTGTAAGTCGCTTTGGATAAAAGCGTCTGCTAAATGAATAAATGTAAATGTAAACAAACAAATAAATAAATAAGCAGGTTTTCATGATAAGGATCTTAATTCAGCTTCTTACCCAGATGATCACGTTCAAGAGTAAGCAAAATGCAATTGATGTGCTAATGAATTTAGGTCTGAATTAAGTGGGCGTGAAACCACTGCCATAAGAAACATTACACTGGATTATGATTCAGGAATTAACGTGTGAAGCTGTTACTTTCAATCTGTCACGAATGCCTAAAGCCAGATGATAGAACCTGTCAGACTAAGTTGAGGCTAATTTTGCTTGCCAAAAACACTAACCAGCCCAAGCATACTAAAATGAGCCAAGAGTATTAGTTCTTATCCTAATCATAATCTAGATGGACAAGCCCCGAGAACCCATTCAGAAATCAGACACAAAATAATTGCAACAGCACTACTAATGAATATATAACCATGCAAGGAAGACCTTAACAAGAGGTGTGGCACACATGTTGAAATAAATCAACTCTCAAAGTGTTTGTAGATCAAATTGATTTTGATCATCGGTGTAGATATTTTCAATAATTCCCCCAGAGCATGAAGTGCAGAACAACTTATATGTGCAAATATAACTTTATATTATAACTTTATAACTTTATAACCTATACTATATAATTAGCCACTCCATGTATAAAAAAAACTTGGACATGCCACTAAGGTATATAGTTCTAAGATTGTTTTTAAGCACTAATATACATTTGCATATTGTGCATTGGTTTATTATTGTTGTTGCAGTCACAAGATTAGTTTTATCCATAGTTTAAGCAAATGTATTTCCCTCCTGTGCATCATTCCCATAGCTAACCTGTCCATGCAGAAATACAGAAGAGCATCACAATGTTCGCCTATTTCTCTCTCTCTCTCTCTCTCTCTCTCTCTCTCTCTCTCTCTCTCTCTCTCTCTCTCTGTGATTTTTTTTCTCTTTTGTTCTCCGGCTCGGCAGCGTTGAAGAACGCGGATAAAATTGGAGCAGCTGAAGGTTTTTGATTTTGTCCTTTTTGTTTGATTGAGCTGATTGCCTCTCTCTCTCTCTCTCTCTCTCTCTCTCTCTCTCTCCGGCTCAGCTCGTCGCCGCTGGGCTCGTGGTCGGCGCGCGCTTGCAGAGCTGTGCCCGTGCACGCCTTCAGGACCAAGTGCGTGTGCGAGCGCCTCTCCGCCTTCGCCATTTTGGCCCGCCTGAGTCCCGACGCGGTAAGTGCATCTCCTCTTCTTGTCTCTTCGACGCCGCAGGACGCGTTTGTGTGAATGTGTCGGTTGGTCTTTTGGTTGTTTTAGGCGCCCTCGTTACGTATCCACACATTCCTGTGACAGTTCTCCCACCTCTTCAACCCCTCCTCCCCCTCTCCATTAAGCGCGCTCTCCAGCTCCCGACAATTTTTAGCGTGTTTCTGTAACCATTCTGTAGCGTGTTCCGCATAACCATAACAGCATACTAAATATTATGGCAGAATATATATATATATATATATATATATATATATATATATATATATATATATATATTAGCAAATTGTTTAGTGCCATAAAATGCAGATTTGAGCGTTGCCATTGTGTAAGGATGTATGCGGTTACAGGAAATTGGCTTATGCCAGTGACTAGTTTCAGTGTATGAAGAGGACATGTATACATTTTGTTCTAGGTTTGATGGACATGGTGCTGGATAGTAAATTATAGAAAATGTAGATGTGTAATTGTGATTGAAGTATACATTAAATATGGCTTTTACAGTAGGATGCTACAACATTCTACCTGCATTATGTAGCCTGGTGTGAAAATACTCACAGCTGGACACTGACTATAAAGCTAAACACAGCTACATTTATTTTTACTGCATGCTTGTATTAGCGCCCCCCCCCCCCCCCCCCCCCCATATTATAAAAGAGCTGATCAGTTCTGATTTTTTGTTAAATGAAAGGTTTGCAGTAAATATGAATCCAGATGTGGCCTTTGATAGGCAGTCCTACATAAACATCCAGTGCTTTAACCCTAAAATCAGGGTTATTTTTATTTATTTATTTATTTATTTTAATCTAAAAGCATCAGAGGTGCATTCAGTTTGATGAGCAGTATCTTTGGGTGGATTCTTCATTCAATGCGATTAGTTATTATTAGACTGGAAACTGCCTCTGAAGCAGTTTGTTCACCAGTTGCCCTGGTAACAGCATGGACCGCCAAGGCTCTTAAAGCTATACAAGGCACAGTAACGTTCCCTTTATGCTGCTTGGCCCACATAGCCGTTAGGCCACACAGCCTTGATGGGGAAAGAAAACCCACACATCTATCCCGAAAACACTTCCCCTGTATTTCATGAACCAGAGATGTGTTTTTTTTTCATTGTCAGCATCAAAAGGTTTCTGCATCGACAATAACACATTTGTCTACACATCACTGTGGAAGCACCAGTCATTTCATTCGGCAGGCTGGAAATGATGCCTCAACTAGGTTTTACTGCATCAGTTAGGGGTTTGGACTGAATTCAATCTGCAGTATTTCAGTATACGGTACACTATGTCGACACTAGATGTGTGCCAGTCTATTTTTTTATGTCATGAAAGACATTGAACTTGTTACAATATCACAGACGAGCGAATTACAACTATAAACACGGAAACATTTTGAATACAGTATAAACAGTATAATAATTTGCTAAATATTATGGTATGTTGTATAAATGTTTCCCAGCATGCACCTTGTCTACACACATCATGCGTTTCAGTGTATTATGTCCTTAGCGTGTCCCCAAGTACAGGTTTACAGTGTGCATAACTTGGATAAAAAACAGTCATAACTTTGGTTGTGTATTTAAGGGAGACTCTTTATACATTGTTAGGGTAGGAAGGTTTTCTTATTTTTAACTTCCAGTGGGCTTTGTAGGTTTTAATTTTGCATCCTACATTTGAATTTAGATTATATTCTCTTTCACCATGTCCTGTATATGTGCATTATGCTTGATCCATGTGTAAAGCCTGTCCAGTCCTTGGACAAGCTCACTGCCGTCAGTAGGCATCTTGGTCTACCTGGGCAGATGGCAGCAGACTCAGGGAGGGTGGCTCTTAGCTTGTTACATTCCTCATGGTGAAGCATATTGGACCATTTTGATCGGTCATGTCGTGTGCCAGCAAAGGAGCTTGCCCTCCTTCCCTGTCTTCTCTCCTTTCTGGCTCTCTGTCGTACCCCCCACCACTGCACTGCTAATTATTCCTGCCACTACACTAACCACCTCCTGAATGCTCCAAATGATGTTCCCTCTGTCTGCAACTAAACTCCTACAGCTTCAGAATGAAAATGAGCCAGAGGAAATGGCCCATAGACCTTCTTAATTCATGTCTTTCTCATGTCTACCACTTATTACTCCCATCTTGTATGTGTGGTGTGGAAATTATAGAGCAAAATCAGACTTTGGTGCAGTCAGTTATCTACTGTGTAACCAATGGCTCTCTTGTGTGTGTTTGCTTTTTCTTTTTGCAAGATGTAATTGAGTTTAATAAGTTACTTTGCCCTGTAGCCTAGCCTTCATAATTGCAGCTGCAGGGGTGGACAAATGATAAATCCATTAGCAAGCCCACCGGATAAGTGAGAGCTCCTATGTGCTTGATCATTCCTGTGTTTTGGGAGGCGATTGTGTAGCCATAGTCCTTATCTTTCCTGAAAAATTTAATGTAGCACATCACATTTGCAAGGTGCTTTCTCCTGTCCTCACATATCAAGTAAACGATATTATGCAAGTCTGGCTAGCATCTCTTTTTTTTCTTGATATGTTTGAATGCGAGGTAGAATGTAGTAAGCCGGATGTGCTGCACTTTATTTTGTTCAGTTTTATCAGTGTTTCCGCACACCTGCACGTTCCTGATTGTGAAAAGATCTTCTGAAATTCGTGTATGATCTGACCATCAGCCCGATCACTTTTCGTCAGTTGTCTAGTGCAGCATTGAGGTAAATCGCATCACTGTGAAGTGCATTATGGTTAAACATACACACCAAATGAAAACTTTTTTTTGCAAAACTGATTTTTAAAAGTCAGTAGGAAGTTTGGTTATTTTTTTTTCTCTGACTCTTGAACCTGCTTGCTCTCTTGACAACCACAAATAAAAACTAATTGCCCAGACACAAAATTTGCTTGTCCCAGGTGCCTAGGCTAGTGATTTTCCCACCCCTGAACTGTGTCGCATGAAGGTCTACAGAAAAGGACTAGGTGAGATTGACAATGCTTGAAATAACATGTATCTTTGTAATGACATGTCAATTGTATTTTTTCAATAAGATAAAAAACTAACATATAGAAGTAGTCTTAAGGCTAGTCAGAACATCCATAGTTCAGCATAGTTCAAGTGTTTGTACTGCTGCTTCAGTTTACTGGTTCAAAGCATTTGCCATTGAGTTGCAAAAGATCATTGATTCCTAAGAAGGTCTGAGTCATCAAATATTCTTGGCCATATTATTACAAGTGTTGTAGTAATTCATTAACTGACAGTTTATGATTTCTTCCAGTTCGACCGCATTGATCCTCTAAAATGCTACAGCTGTATTGAGTTTCCCTGAAGAAATTCTAATTTGCATCTCTGTACTCATCTGGCCAGGATATTTTTTGAGCTCCACAAATACTATATTTTAATGTGAAAAATGTGTTGGATCACACGGTGGTGTGAGTTAGAGGATCGTCTTTGATATGCATAAATTTGAAATTAGCTGATTTTTTATTGTAGATTTACTGTTCCTATTTTCATACAGGAAACTAATGTGAATATAGAGTGGCATTTATGAATAATGGATGGTTGAAACAGATGAAGATGTAGCTTAAGCTTACATTCCACACTCTTATACACACTCTTATACACATCCTGCAGATGCAGGTCAAGAGCTTCAGTTAATGTTCACATCAAACATGAGAATGGGGGAAAGTGTGACCTTAGTGACTTTGACCGTAGCATGTTTGTTGGTGCAAGACAGGCTGCTTTGTGTGTTTCAGAAACTGCTGATCTCCTGTGATTTTCACTCGTAGTTTCTAGACAGTCCATACAGGAGTTTTTTTTGTTTTTTTTTGGACTGTTACGGCCAAAAATGCTTGATTTTGCTGCAGCTTTTTTTTTTCTTTTTTCTAAAATTTGCAATACAATTTGCTGAGTTTTTGTGAGGTGTTTTTTTGTGGGAAAACTACTTGAATTGGCGAAATTGCAATCGCACAAAATTGTTTTCCATGGTCTTTCGCAGTGATGTTGGTTGGTAAATGAGACATTTTAGCTGTACTCATGTTTGACGCACATGAATTGAAGAGGGCTTTGGTTGAATGTGCGTTGTGATGACATCACATGACGCGTCTTGGCCCAAACCTACGGAAAATATGTGTTAATTTTGAAAAATTGCAGGCTCCTGTGAGTATGAGTTTTCTTGATTTTGCATTAATTTCTGAAATTGCAAAATCCTGGAGGGACTGTCTAGACTTTATACATAATGGTGTGAAGAAAAAATAACATCCATTGAGCGGCAGTTCTGTGACTGGAAACTGCTTGTTGATGAGAGAAGTCAGGAGAATGGCCAGATTGGTTTGAGCTGAAAGAAAAGCTAAAGTCACATAATCATTTGTTATAACCATGGTGAGCAGAAACACAGCACAGAACATAAAATGCTCCTGACTTTGTTGCAGTTGGGCTAGAACAGAGACCACACTGGGTTCCACTCCTGGAAAAACAGATATTTTAGGCTACAGTGGACACAGTCTCTTTTTTCTCTCTCTTTAAAGTTAATAAGAAAAAAGGCAGCGGTCATGGTAGCAAGAATCCACAACGTCCTCTGTCCTGAAAAATTTCCTGTGTCAGAAAAACCTAAAGTTATAGCAATAACTCTAACTGTTCATCGCTGACATTGGAAATGCAAACCTAAAAGTCTCCCAACAGAAAACCTGACCGTCTCAAGAATTACACGTTTTAAAGCCATTTGTAGAGCATCCACCATTAAGGCCCCTGTGGAAGTTGTTACAATAGAAACTAAAAATAATATATCAGAATGAACATATTAATATACAGTAAACCTTGCAGCCAAACTAATGTCAGAGCTGCAGTTATAGAAAATTAATCAACAAATTCTGACCAATTAGATTTGAGCATTCAACAGTGCTGTGCTTTAACTCACAATAACAATTTTCAAAAACAAAATGACTTCTCCAGACTTTAGGATAGTTCTAATGAACTATTCATGCAAAGTAAATTCTGTGTTGTTTTGTTTGTGATGAAGCAATTTGTTTCACGATGCTCAGCTTCTGTATTGCATGTTGAGAGGTCTCCATTGCATCACACTGAACAGATCACACTGCTTTTCCGTATAGTGTTAATTCCCAAACACAAATATCATCTGGACCTGCAAAGCTACAGTAAAGGAAACAGCCCTCCCATTTAGGGAAGAGGAACATGTTCTAGGTACAAGCCAGTTATTTTGATCTAGTGAAGCGTGTAATTAGAGATGTGCTGAGGTGGGATTTGCTGTCTTTTTCATTTGGGCATGGCCCAGAAGGATTCTTGTCTATTACAGACATTGTGTTGATTCCACACTGTGTCACTGTGGATTTTGTAATGTTCAGGATTGTTTGAGACAATCTATCATTCATATAGTGATGCCTCAGATCCATCAGGGTACATACACACAAGTAGAATTACAGTGCTTGGGATTTTATGTTGAGATGCATCGAAACTGGCCAGAATTATACTTTAGGTACGCACTTTAAAATTCTTGTATGTATACATGACTAATAATAAGAATATTAGAGAGGAATTATGAAATCCATTTTCACCACTGAGAAGTAACTGAGCCATGAAATGTTATGGACTCTGAAAGTTTCTGTAGTTTAGCAGCCTACTATGATAGATATGTAGATAATAATGGCTCAAATCATACAGATTGTCTTATAGACATCAACACTCTCACAAGCCAATTTTTAGACAATTCAATATGTATCATATATTTCTGTATAAGGGGCACACGGTGGCTTAGTGGTTAGCACGTTCGCCTAACACCTCCAGTGGTCGAGTTCCGTGTGAGTGTGTATGTGATTGTGTCCTGCAATGGACTGGCACCCTGTCCAGGGTGTACACCGCCTTGTGCCCGATGCTGCCTGGGATAGGCTCCAGGTTCCCTGTGACCCTGAAAAGGAGTAGGTGGTAGAAGATGGATGGATGGATGGATATTTCTGTATAGTATGTGCAAATATATTTCTCAGCGCAAAGAGAAGAACTCACTGCAGTGTTGATTAATCTGAAGGATTTAATTAATTTCGTTCTGCTTGGCCATCAGACCTGGAGATGAGACAGGCTATAGTTATTTGTGTGCGTGCGTGTGTGTGTATGTGTGTGTGTGTGTGTGTGTGTGTGTGTGTGTGAATGTGATTTGCAGAGCCCTGAAGTGTCCTGTCCTTCATGCAACATGTCTGAGTGCACACAGCATGACCATGTCCACAAGCCTCCTTGAAAGCACACGTAGGACACAGAGTAGCAACTTTTCCTAAAGTCCATGTCCTTAGGACATCTGCCATGACTTCATCTGTTGAGATTCTGTCAACATCTGTTCAGTTTTAAGACATCTGTTCATTTTTTGTTATACCTTTAGGCCCAGTATTTTTTCCAAATGTTTCACGTATTAGCAAATTATTTGATTTTGTCTGTATTACAGTAGTTACAGTAGCATTACAGTACATCTTTAAACCACCTTCCTCCCAATTTGGTAATTTGTCAATTCCCAACCACTAGCTAGCTCTCCCATATCCTGTGCCATGTATTTCCATACTTCTAAATATTTCAATTAAATAATTTGAATAATTTAAATCACAATGATGTGATCCATCCAGTTTCATTGTATTATCTGAAGAAAAACGGATTTAAAAATCAGATCTTACATCACTTCCTCTTTGTATCACAATTTTCAACAAAGAGTAGAAGCACACAGACGTGTACATATGCATGCTGGCATAAACGGAAACACACAGACACTCAGCACACACTGTAGCTCATGTTGAACGCACAAACAGCCACCTTTAGTCGGGTTAATGCTGCATCCACCACTGCAGTGGCCGCTGTTTCTCAACTCCATCACCATGGAAACTGGAGCATCAGCTGCACCAACATGGGAATGGCGAGATTCGTTTCACAAGGGTGACGGTGGCAGTCCGTTTGTTAAATCTTACTTGCATAGCAGTGTTATGGGCATTTGTAGCAGGATTGTATGCGAGGACTGCCGTGATGGTTTTGCATTTTGGCTCTGGTGTGTGTGGCCCTTCCTCAAGCAGCTCCTTACTGAGTCACCTTGAGTTGACCTTGCTCCTCAGCCAGTGCTTTGTGGACAGCACTAATCTCACTGCAGCTGTCTGAGAAGGAGAAGAAGACAAACTCTGTGCTATTCAAGCACTCTATTAGCTCTAACACAACCATCTTTTTTTCTAACTGACAGAGCATGGATCCATCCAAGAGCCAGCTTCCGTCCGTGACGCTGATTGTGGGCTGTGGGGTCTCCTCACTCACACTCCTGCTCCTCATCATCATCTACGTCTCTGTGTGGAGGTACGCAGCAGCTTGAAAAAGGGCAGAAAGGGGATTATTTAAAGCAGAAAGCAAATGAGAACGAAGTATGTATATGTGTATATGCATAGAAGATCTGCATGCTTGTGTATATATCATGTATGTTCCCTGGTCTCCCACAATGAAACTGACAAAAAGATGGAGAAAGCAGACAGATCACACATATTCAGTATCAGCATTAAGCTTTACTAACCTTTCCAAGCAATAGATTTTTGTCTCTTAATTGTATTTCAAATATTTGAAGGTTTTATAGGATATACTGTATTTTTCAGGATGAAAAGTATATGATGATTGTTATAGCGCTGTTCTTCAGTACACTATGATAATTTCATACGTTTTAGAGTTTTAGTGTGGGTATATTCAACAGGGAACCTGTGGGCTAGACACAATACAATTTGCATTTAATATAATAAGTAGGGAAAAAATATTCACATAAAACAATGAACTGCTGAACAATTTTTCTCCAAAATGTCCCATTTTTCTGGAAACTGTACTATGTTACACTTTTAATACATCTATAAATATAAGCAAAGTGCACTGCAATTACTGTACACCTTGCAGTTAAATAGCCCTGACTTATTCATCAAAGTCAAATAGTCCTAATTAACAGCGCCAGTCAACCAAAGAACAATCAAACAGCTCATGCAAAACATGCTGAGAGCACACAGCAATTTCAGATTTCTGCTGAGTATCTTTTGAGCATGCTGGTGAATCATAGGCATTCACACAGTTTGACAAATGCACGTTGTGCAGCCATATTTTTAATGACCATGTCATTAAAAAAAAACTCTTCACCCATATATTTGAAGCAGTATTTGTATATCATAATATGCTATGCTGTACATGATAGATCATTCTAGGGCTTCATACCATGCATCTAAAATAATAACTTATGAACACTTTGGGCTCAATGAGTTTTGGACAGTGTTTGTAAGTCCAAATGATAATATTTATGTAATAATATTTAGGCAGGTACAGTTGTCTGCATTCAGACATGGCTTACATAAGTGCTTAAGCAGATTTTTTGGGTGGCCCATTCAAAATATTAAAAATAGTTTTTTTAATAGCATCTACACCACTGCCTTTAAGGCTGAAGAAAAAAAACGGGATAGAAAATGCAGACAGATTAAGAAAAATCAACTTAAGTTCAGTCTTACTGAGAAACAGTGTTACTGAGACACACCTCTTTTTTTTGACAAACTTTGCATTACGCACACAAAGTGTCAAGGACAGCATGTCTATTACATCTGAGGATGCAATTTCTGTATAAGCTCCTCATTGCGCAACTGTGAACATGGCTGTTTATGAATATCATCATGGTATCTGCTGCCTGGATGAGTCATTGTGTGGAGGCTGCAGATTTTTCTAAGCAGAGTTTCTCTCTTCTCCTGAAGGTACATCCGATCTGAACGCTCAGTCATTCTCATCAACTTCTGCCTGTCCATCATCTCCTCAAATGCACTAATCCTCATTGGTCAAACTCAGACACGAAACAAGGTAACTGCTATAGGAAACAAGCACACACACACAAATACACATACAATTCACTCTACAATCCTTAAAAGCAAGTTGTCTCTTTCTGTTCCTCTCCACGACAGGTTGTTTGTACTCTTGTGGCTGCTTTTCTGCACTTCTTCTTTCTCTCCTCCTTCTGTTGGGTTCTGACGGAGGCCTGGCAGTCTTATATGGCTGTGACTGGCCGTTTGAGAAACCGTATCATACGCAAACGCTTCCTCTGCTTGGGATGGGGTGAGCTCTGTCTGTCTGCTCTATATTTAGCTGTCTTTAACCAGTGTTCACAGCTATCTTCAATTTATTTTCTCAGACACAAACTAGGCACTCCATTCGTAGTCTGGACTACCAAGCAGGCCAGCCTAAGAGACCTTTTTTTATTCACTGACTAAACGCACATGTACAGGAGTCACCAGAGAGATACTGGAATAGTGATAGACAGTTAAAGTGTGGACCAACAATCCAACAGTAATCTTAGAGATGAAGAGTCGCAAGGACTGCATTCTGCTGGGATTTTCCCCCGTTTGTCTCTCACCCACCTCTCCTTTATCACACAACAGCTACCGACACACTCAGAGGAAAGCACTATCTACACTTTTCCTCATACAACCCCAATTCCGAAAAAATTGGGACAGTAGGGGAAATGCTAATTAAAAACAAAGAGGAGTGATGTGTAAATGTACTTTGACTTGTATTTAAACAAAAATCGTATAAAGACAAGGAATTTGATGTTTTACCTAATCAACTGCATAGTATTTTGCATGCAACACGTTCCAAATAAGTTGAAATAAGAAGATGATGTGAAACAGGTGAGGCAATTGTCTAATCATAGTATATAAGGAGCCTCCAAAAAAGGCCTAGTTCATCAAGAGCAAGGATGGGTCGAGGCTCACCAATCTGCCAACAAATGCATCAGCGAATATTCCAACTGAGCCCAGATTCTTCTCCATGCATTTTTCCAGCTCAGCTAGTTTTGTTTAATGGACACTGAGGTAAGTTAGCTGTCAGTGTATGCCATGATCAGAAAAAGTTGGATTTATCATAAAACTTGCCTTGTGTGTTGTCACTGTTTATAGGACTACCAGACAGATAAAATCGAAAACTTTTCTAACTAGGCTAGTTTGGTGTTACTAGTCAAGTGGAGATACAACTAAGCTATGGGTTTAGCTGCTACAGTGCCATGCAAAGTACATTATTTTCCATATGCGCTGCTCATATCATGTTCCCATAAACTGGAACTCATGTAGACATTTACACACCTTGCTTTCCTGCTCAGCATCAGAGGATGTTAGCGTATCAGTTTCAACCCCTTTAATGGTTTTAAGAAAAAATCAGTATATATCAATTTTTCCTTACACTGACTGTGTGAGCTAGCATTTGGCAGAATTGAGACCTGTCAGCCAATAAGGCACGAGTGTTTCCATGTATTTTCCTGTAAACCTTCTCTGATTGGTCTCGCCTTGGTTCACTGAAGATATAAAGGTAAAATCTTCTTTTACTGGCATTCAGTTATGTAGTGACAAACCACTCCATGTGGATAACTATGCAAGGCTAAAGAAAACATCTTTAGGGCTACAGCCCCGAATACCCAGACAAGGCTACGCCCCTGCCGAAAACAACTTCTGAATGCGCTTGATCTCCAATCGCTCAGACGTAATTTTCTTAAAAACCATCACGAGTCGGTAATAGATATCCTGACATGGGCTCTGGAATACTTTGGTAAACCTTTGTCAGTCAACACCATTCTCTGCTGCATCCACAAATGCAAGTTAAGGCTTTACTATGCAAAGCAGAAGCCATACATCAACACTGTCCAGAAGCACCGCTGACTTCTCTGGGCTCAGTCTCATCTGAAATGGACAGTAGCACAGTGGAATTGTGCTTTGTGGTCCAACGAGTCAACATTTCAAATAGTTTTCGGGAAAAAACAGCCGTCGTTTTCTCCGGGCCAAAGAGGAAAATGACCATCCAAGCTCTTATCAGCATCAGGTCCAAAAGCCAGTGTCTGTCATGATATGGGACTGTGTCAGTGCCGATGGCATGGGTAAGTTGCACATCTGTAAGGGCACCATTAATGCAGAAAGATATGTACACATTGTGGAGCAACATATGCTACCATCCAGAGCAGGGCAACGCCAAACCACATTCTCCCTGGATTACAATGGTTGCGTAGGCATAGAGTGCGGGAGCTAGTATGGCCGGCCTGCAGTCCAGACCTGTCTCCGATTGAGAATGTGTGGTGCATTATGAAGCGCAAAATAAGGAAACAAAGGCCTCATACAGTTGTGCAGCTGAAGAAATGCATCATGGATGAATGGGGGAAAAGTCTGCTTGCTAAACTTAACCAAATGGTGACTTCAGCGCCGAAATGCTTAATAAATGTTATAAAAAGAAAAGGTGATGTTACACAGTGGTAAACAGTCGACGGTCCCAATTTTTTTGGAGTGTGTTGCAGTCATCAGATTTGAAATGAGTATATTTTCAAAAATAAATTCACAAAGTAAAAGATCAAATAATGTGCTAATAATTTGTTTTCAATATAGTACAGGGTGCATTTGTATTTATTTTTTTGCATTTTCCATACTGTCCCAACTTTTCCAGAATTGGGGTTGTACATGAGGTCACAGATGTCCACAATTGGCCACTATTGGTGTGATTGACAGGGGAGAGAGCGTATACCATCCCTACAACCCAGAGAGCATGGCTAATTTTGCTCTCTTGGCTCCCAGCTGGCTGTGGCATTGTTGGGAATCAAACTCTCGATTTCCCAAAAGTAGTGCATTATTTTGACAAATTCTACCTGGGCGAATTGCATGTTCTAATCATTGCTAGTAGTTGTTACTTCTAAACAGTCCAAATAGTATTAATAAAGAGGATAATACAGTGTTTTCAAGTAATGTGAAAACCAAGTAAGGTTCTGTGTAGGGCTGCAACTAAAGATTATATTGATAATCAAGTAATCTGTTGATTATTTCTTCGATTAATTGATTAGTTGGATTAAAAGCCCAATTTTTATTTTCTGTATTTTTCAAAAAACGTTATTTCACATTCTGCCCAATGTTTCCCTTCAAACATTGTGCCTTTTGCTTTACCTTACCTTTGTGTAAAATGGAAATACTGGCACGAAATTCAAACATTTACAGATAAGGATATAAAGGTAAAAATGTAATTTCTGCAGTGAAGAAAACATGTCTGGAACACATTAAACAGCACACAAACATCTGTCACAGCATCTGACATGACAAGCCACGTTAATACAGTTACGAGTTTGTTTGAAGCAATTAATATAAAACATTCTCATGTTTTGGACAACCCGGATTGTGTACTTTTCACACAACACCTCACTCTGTGACCGCCGCTGTCTTTCAGATGTGTTTATTCATAGAAATGCGTTTTTCACCATTGTAAAGTGATGTCACTGATGGTGGTTATCCACAGTAACGTCACAGACTCAACTAATTGATAAAGAAATTCATTGTCAATTATTTTAGTTATTGATTATTACCGATTTTACCGCTTAGTTTTTGCAGCTCTGGTTTGGTGTTTTGTCATTCTTGCTATATGATTGTGAATGACTTTATTAGACATGCCTGTCTTGTTAAAATTTAGGCATATGTATTATTATCCAGTAGATCTTGTCTAATCATTCTTCTCCCTTTATTTTCTAAAGGCTTACCTGCTCTTGTTGTGGCCATCTCTGTTGGCTTTACCAAGGCTAAAGGATATGGTACTGTTAACTAGTAAGTCTACTTCTCACATAGCCTTTGCAGTATGTTGCACCCTTTTCACACTTATTCAATAACACGGAATGGATTCCTGGATTTAATGTTTCACAAACATG
This sequence comes from Ictalurus punctatus, assembly GCF_001660625.3. NCBI lineage: Eukaryota > Metazoa > Chordata > Actinopteri > Siluriformes > Ictaluridae > Ictalurus > Ictalurus punctatus. The sequence continues at coordinate 26,040,197 of NC_030416.2, forward strand.
CAGACTTCTTCTTCTGTAATGGATCATACATCCTCTGTCTTAAATGACCTTTCTCAGTCTGACCAGTTCTTCTTCCCTTCCCTTCCCTGTCCACCTTTTTTCCCTTTTTTAACTTCTCTCTCTCCCTCTTTCTCTCTTTCATCTCTCTCTCTCTCTCTCTCTCTCTCTCTCTCTCTCTCTCTCTCTCTCTCTCTATCTCTCTCTGTTTCTCCTTGTTTCTCCCTACCCTGCTAGCTGCTGGTTGTCTCTGGAAGGAGGGCTCTTGTACGCATTTGTGGGACCAGCTGCAGCTGTAGTCTTGGTACTTTCTTGGTCCTTGATTTCCTGTTTCAGAGAGAGATTTCTTCTCAGCTCTCACCTAGCCAGCTGCTAAAAATGTACAATTCTTTGGGGCAGGCAATGAGACTTTTGATAGATAAATGGATGGAGGGATAAATAGACAATCCTTATTTGCTTATCAATAAGTGGCCTTTAAGTTAGCTAAAACACTATTCCCAGAAAGCCTGTAGCACAATATCTGGTAGAAATCATTTATGGATTTAGGTGTCTGTTTAAACAAAACAGCGTAGACTAATCTCTATAATTGAATCTAGAGAGTTAATCTCTGCTTTGTGTAATCATGCTTGGTGCCAGTTATATTTTATCAGTGCATGTGTTTTGTCTTGTGAATGTCCATTCACCTCTGTGTTCTCTCTTCTCCAGGTTAACATGGTTATCGGGATTCTGGTTTTTAACAAACTGGTGTCCAAAGACGGCATTACTGATATGAAACTGAAAGAGAGGGCAGGGTATGCCTAATATCACACATCCATCAAAGCTGCAGAGCATATAGGCTCAGCAGCCAGACCTCTGTCTCTCTTCCTGCAAAGACTGCACATAGGAAAAGTGGATTAGTCACTGATCAAGTCAAAGAGCAAACTAGGAGAGGGAGGGATGAAGAGTGAAGACGGACAGCGTGAAAGAGAGTCCTGGATTGAAACAGAATAAAAAGGTCAAGACAAAAATATGCATCATTTGTTCTAGCAAAGCAGTAGGAATAATTTAATGCTCACTAATGGATGAAAGTAGACAAAAGACATCAGGAAGGAAGTGAGGGGGTAGAGACAGTGGAGAGATCAGAGAGGACTGGCTGTTGATCCTTTCAAAAGCAACATAGCATGCATAAATGGCCTTGCATTCCTTTGATTGATTGATTTTTTTTCAATCTGTATCCCCAGCTTCTCTTAATTTCCGGTGGTGCTATTTGCAGTAGATGTTCTAAATTTGTACATGTCCATGGCTGTTTTTTTTTTTTTTGTTCTTTGTTTGTTTGTTTGTTTGTTTTATGGGAATGGTTGTTCAAAGGAAAGCAGTCAAGCCCAGCAAAGGCAAACATAAAACAACAATGCACTAACATTTCATATATCTAATCAATATAGTTCAGCCTGAGCAGTTTTCCCATTACCTTTCATTGATTAAAATAAGTTTTAAATCATATAACATAAAGGGGCTACTGATCATAATGTGAACTGAGAATCATTATTATAGTCTTAAATATAGTGCTGTATGGATTTGTTATATTGTCTAACTTTATGCTTGTACAATCACGACAGTTATACTGTTGTGGTTATGGATCATTAATACCATTACCAAATAATCAGTTACTCCCATAGTCATTTATGTTATAGCATTTATTTTTGACACTGGACTGCTCATTCTGATATTAATTTCCTTTCTGGGCACCAGCTTATGTTTGCCTGCAGGCTGCTGCGTGGCCGTCACTGCCATTGTTTCTGCATCCAGTAGCTTTATGTTTCTCCTTTCATTTTTGTCAAAACACAAGTGTGTCTGTCTGTGCAATGATATTTATGACAGATTTATTTATTTATTTACTTACTTACTTTTTGTGCCAGGGTTACCACAGCATCCCCCTTTGCTCCCACTCAGGGCTGATCTTTCTGCCTACCTGGGCACTGATTGGCACAGACAAAGGCCCCTCAGATCACCTTGATACTTTGACTAATGTCAATATTACTAGATCTTGGTAGGGTACTTAGATTAATTCTCAGACTTTTTCCACAGTCCATTTGACAGATTAAGTGGCTCTTGAGGCTTTGATTTGATTATTCAAAATTTAGCAATGTCAAATTAAAGAATGCAAATTAATCCAGAAATGAGACCAGGAGGTACATTTAAATTAATCTCTCTCTCTCTCTCTCTCTCTCTCTCTCTCTCTCTCTCTCTCTCTCTCTTTCTCTCTCTGTCTCTCTCTCCCCTGCTCTGTGTATGTGCGTGTCGTTGAATTTCAGAAGGACATCTATTCCTTCAAAGGCTCCCTCTCCCCCTCTGTCTCTCCCTTGGCCTCATTGAGGTTCAAATCCATAGCATGCTTAATTAAAATAATGAATGTGTGCTGTGCCTAATTAAGCACAGTGCAGAACCTACACATGGCTAGTGTGCTAACCTCAGAGATTTGGCAATGCAGGTTGGGATTTTTTTTAATGAAAAGGATTACAAAAAAAGAAATATAGAAAAGGCCAGACTAATGATATGCATTGTTACCATACAGAACTTTAAAGGTGAATATTATTAGGCAGTTTCAATTGCAATGCCAGCATATGGTACAGAAATGATTTCTCAGAGACACTTTATTTTTATACACTTTGGTGATTACTAAACCAACACAGAAGATAGACAGAATAAAACAATGTGAACATCTCACATATATTAAGCAAACTATTGAGTTATTATAGATAAGCGTAAACTTGAGCAGCACTTGAGGTCGTCAGCTGGTATTTTAGCAGATTGAACTGAGTATTTGAATAAAAAACTAGCAACGCTGCTAAATGTGTGGGGGGGAAAACTAGCAAATCCTCTGTTGCAGATTATCCAGTCACATGCATTTGTGTAAATTATTTAGCTCGAGGCAGCTCATCAGACCAGCAACTAGCTACATGGCTAGAGACAATAGATAAGAAATGGGTTTGTTTTAACAAATTTAAAAAAAAAAAAATATATATATATATATATCAATTCTGGTCTGATCAGTGAACTGATGGCATGGCTTCTGTAAAGATAAGTTGACAGTGAAAACCTTTATACATGCTATATGACCAAAAGTTTGTGGACACCTTGACAATCACACCCGTATGTGCTTTTTTGAACATTCCATTCCAGAGTTAATTCCCCTTTGCCGTTATAATAGCATCCACTTTTGGGAAGGCTTTCCGCTAGATTTTGGAGCCTGGCTGTGAGGATTTGTTTATTCAGTCACAAGAGCATTAGGGAGGTTGGGCACTGATGTCGGGCAAGAAGGCCTGGTGCACAGTCAGCATTCCAATTCATCCCAAAAGTGTTCAGTGGGGTTAAACTCAGGGCTTTGTGCAGGCCACTTTCTTACACCAAACATTGGCAAAACATGTCTTTATGGACCTCGATTTGGGCACACGGGCATTGTCATGCTGGATCAGATTTAGTTTCAGTGAAAGGAAATTTTATTGCTGCGTGTGTGCTTCCAACTTTGTGGCAACAGTCTTGGGAAGAACCACATATCAGTGTAATGGTCAGGTGTCCACAACCTTTTGGCCATTATAGTCTATGTTTAAATATGAATGGATAGGGAGTTAAAAATGAATCTTAGGGAGTTTTTCCTTGCCACCGTCGCCACTCAGTGGCTTGCTCAGTTGGGATAAATTCGTACCTTTAATATCTGTATACCATGTTGAAATTTCTGTAAAGCTGCTTTGAGACAATGTCTACTGTAAAAAGCGCTATACAAATAAAATTGAATTGAATAGGGAAGTATGCGTTTATTCACCTCACATCAAATGCCAAGTAAATATTTCTTCTTCTGTTCACAGTCTGTGGTTCTGAATTATGAAATGCCAGAGAGAAACAAACATAACCACTTCAAATTGGCTTAATTATAGCCATAAACTAGTCATACATGTTTAAGCCGTAAAAGGTAACTGTTTTCACCGATCAGTCATGTTAGTTGATTATCTTAGTCTTCATAAGCAAGTAATTTAATGTAACTGAACATTTACCAATTTTAGTTGCATAACCCTGGACTAGTGAAATGTCTGTATGAATTTATTCCCATTGTTAGTCTGCGTTTAATAATCACCTTTGATCTATTGAAAAAACTATTTTACCTTCTTAGCAATATTTTAAATGCTTTTTATTAATAGAAAGCTTGATATAATTAGAATTTCGTCAGTAGACCTGTCCACCTGGATTGATGAAGTTCCTAAGAAAGATCATAAGCCAGAAGTTTTAGTAACATGAAAATCAGGCATAAGCCTATACGACCTGGTAGAGGCTAGAAGTAGTGATGGAAAAGCAGTTACCTCCATCCCAGACTGGCTCACATGCCCTCAGGCAGATGAAACTCCTGTTGGCTTCTTTAAAATGTAGCTTTCGGAGGAGCAGGGTGGAGGGAGGATGTGTACGCTGTCTAACTGAAAAACATGACGACGGGAGATGAAGCCAGGAGTAGAGCTGTGTATTAGAGTCGATCAGCAATATGCTCCTGCAGTAAAGCTGTGTTCCTGTGCCTCTAGCCTTCACCATAAAGACTAGTAAAATGACCTTGTAATTCACAAAAACACTGATTGCTTTTTAATATCACTGCCTGCAGCCACCTTTTATTGGTTGCATTGGCCTTTAGCATGGAATTGGATTTTTGATATTATGTGGGGTTTAATCTACATGTATGCCAGCTGCAGGATCGATTCACTGGCCATGAGGCCAGCCGTATCGTGCTGATGGCTTTAATTGCTATTTTGCAAGTGGCCATTTTGTGTCTGTGGACAACAGAATGAATCACAACCGAGTAGCATTTTAGAGATAAGAGATGAGTACATAATGTTCTTTGTTTTGTTCGGTTTTTGAATGTGCCCGTCTCTGGAGATGTCACAATGAGTGACCTCATTGTGTTATATACCCATGCTAACTATATTTGTGCACGGCATTCTGAGAACAGCGAGGAAATGAAGTATACTTATAAAGATGTGGTGGCTATATTAAATGAACAGACATTTTAATTACATTTTTTATAAATTTGAATTGTTAATACTTTATTAATTTGATGCAGTGTGTGTGTGTGTGTGGGGGGGGGGGGGGGGGGGGGGGTAGGTAGGTAGGTTAAGGTGTAGGTATAGGTTTAATTAGCTACCAATGGAATTGGCAGGTCCTCATAAGGATAAGGCAAATGTGTTTGTGTGTGCTGGTGTGTACAATTTTCTACCCTGGTGGAGACCAAATGTCCCCACAAAGAGAGGAATACTTTATAGTTTTGACATTGATTGGACATTTGGCTGGTCCTAAAGAGGAAAACTATGGAAAACGAACAAACAAAACAACCACTAAGACAGACATTTGGTTTCTGAGATTAAGGTTAAGGTTAGATTTAGGTGTTAGCATAACTTTTAACTAGCTGCATTAATAATGATGTAAATGGAAAGTCTGTAAAAGTATAGGAAGACAATTGTCTGTGTGTGTGCTTAATATGTATGATATTAGCATGGCTTATTGTGTGTGAGATATTGTTATCAGTTTGCAAGTTCACAGTGTGATGAAGGCAGTCTCTGTTGTACACGTAGCTGCATTAAAACGACTTTAGATCGTGTAGTAATAGAAACCATTTAGGCTTCACATCAAATAATTAAAATCTTATAATATTTATGTAATCATAAATGATGACAGTCACACAGTTATGAACCAATGTAGTTCTCTATGTCTCCCATGTGCCACATCTGGAATCAGGCCAATTAATAAACATAAAAATTGAGAGTGTCATTTCCCCCGTCTCTAAAACACACCCCATAGCCCTGACAGAGAGCTGGAAAGGGGATTCTGTGGCCAAAGGTTCAGTGTGTGTATGTATGTTAGTGAATGTGTGTATTTTCAGTGTGTTGATTTGACTTTGCAGTCAGATGACAGTGCCACTGTACAATATGACGCTCAAATGTGCCAAGTGCGGAGTTATCTCGTCGGCCGACCTTTCCACCACAGCTACCAGTAACGCCATGTTAGTCCTGCTAATTATTTACCAATTCTCTACCGCTCAACCTTCAGTTCTCTTTTCCTTTCCTGCTTATTTCTTACCTCACTCTTCTTTGGTTCCGATTTTCTCCTGCTACATTCTCCACTCCCCTTTGATTCGTCTCCTTGAGGGAGCTAGTGAGAAACACCCCCATGTTTCATGTTAGGGAATACCATATAAAATATATAAAAAATATGGTATGGTGCCAGAAAATGTTAAGAACTTAATACATATATGTATTTGTGTAGCACTGTGTGTTAACATAATGGCTAAAAGTATGAGATTAGTTGAGTTTAGGTTACACAGAATGTATTGTCAAAATTGCGGTGTAGGTCACAAAGTATAAAGTGTCCTTTTGGACAAGTCATTTCGGTTGACAAAGGAGTCTTGTCTTTCCTGTTTCTCTGAAAACTTTGAAAAACACTGCAATTTTTACTACCTTAACACTAGTTATAGAAGTACTCCGCAGTTACTATTCATATATATATGAAGATAATAATGAGTTATTACAGAGAATGTTTTTGTATAAAAAATATTAGTGTTGTAATTAATGTTTAGATATTGTGTAGTAGTCTATTATTTGCAGTGTGTGTGTGTGTGTGTGCAGAAAGGAGGCAGATGATGAAGTGTCTACATATATAGTAGATGAGTTATCATACATATTATATTCTGTGACCTCATGTGACCTGAAATAGTTTTATATCACTTTTATATGTATTGATACACAGGCCCACAATGAGGTCATAGAATAAATTGCAAATAGTTTTTTTTTTTTTTGCAAGAATCTCTGCAAATTATTTGCGTCATCGGTCAATTCAGTTTACTTATAACTGAAAAGTAAGGAAATGACTGGTTGGGGTAATAATAATAATAATAAGAAGAAGAAGAAGAAGAAGAATATATAATAATGGTAGATAAAATTAATGATAAAATTAATGAAACAAAGTTTAAGACAATTTTATTATCATGCTATGGATTAGGACAGGGAGCTTTTCATGTCCATTGCTGTCTCAAATCTCATTTGTCTTTTCATTTACCTTTCTCTTGGGTTCTTCATAGTCCTTTATTCAGATTTGTTACTCTTTTACCTGCTGTTCCTCCTCCCATGTTTTCATTCATGTTCAAACATACATGCATATTGTATATGTGAATTACACACATATAAGAATATAATTAAAGGATGCATGTACTTGTTTGTCTTGGTAGTATATATTTTTTTATTAATTACATGTACATATACACACACATATATATATATATATATATATATATATATATATATATATATATATATATATATATATATATACACATACATACATACATACATAACAGGCTCATGTTAAAATTGTATTGAGCAATTGAGTATTTCATGCTGATTTACACTGAAATACTAAATGCTCAAAAGATCTAAAACTGAAATAGGAAAATACATTATGTATTTCATCTATCGCATGTTAAAGTTGTCCAGCAGTAAAGGCAGGAGTTCTTACCTTTGCCCTTTGTCGTTTTGAACTGTCTATATTTCCCCTCATTTCGTGTAGGGCATCTTTGTGGAGTTCATGTGTGGTTCTGCCACTGTTAGCACTCACCTGGATGTCTGCAGTGTTGGCCATAACTGACCGCCGCTCAGCTCTCTTCCAGATCCTCTTCGCCATCTTTGATTCCCTCGAGGGCTTTGTCATTGTGATGGTGCACTGCATCCTGCGCAGAGAGGTGTGCAATTATGGGCAAAACTGTACCTATGACTAACTGTATCTTTTGGCCAAAAGGAGAAATAAAATCTTCTGAAAAATTAAAATGGGTGATTTCTGGCAGGTTTTGACCTCTGTTTATATGGTACTTTAGGTTCAAGAAGCAGTGAAGTGTCGAGTTGTTGACCGCCAGGAAGATGGAAATGGCGACTCAGGAGGCTCTTTCCAGAATGGTCATGCGCAGCTCATGGTAATTAAATCAGTAATACTCCACAGTAAGGATGTCAGTATACGCACTATATCCCTTCTGCCACTTTCCACTAAAACTGCCTTCTTGCGTTTTCCTCAGACTGACTTTGAGAAGGACGTCGACATTGCTTGCAGATCAGGTATGCATTTTTCTTAATATTTCAGTGCCTCTAAGTGAGAATTGCTTCCTTTTTTCAAACTGCTTCACATCCTGAGAGCCACTGCAATTGCGACAGCCTCTTGAGGGTGCGGCCGGCTGTTTTGACAAGAAGCGCACCACATTACATACCCATAATGCAATTTCTGCCTTGAGAGCCACAGTGTGCTTGCCGCTGAGTTGTAATGCTCAGGTAAATAGGGCTGCCTGTCCCTTGTTGCGTCTTAGATCTGCCGCTCCTAATTAAGTCCCTCCCGACGTCTCGCCATCAAACAGCACTCTCTACTCTGATATCCATCTGAGCTGTGAATCTGATTATCTCAGATGGCATATCACACCAGCATCTAGCCACATAGCATAGCTGAGACACAACAAGGCTGACAGTGTGTTTAAGGAGTGATTTTTCTATGTGTGTGTGTACAATTATAAATTGAATGGACATAGTCCATTATCTGGCCAGTTACATCAAAGATGGCTGCATCAGGAGTGTTTTTATAGTGACAGCACTAGCATCTGCTTGTACTGGCATTGTTGTCATTGACAGCATTGCTTTCACTCATGAGCTTCTAGCACATAATGATTGTTTTCCAAAAGACATCTCTTATCATTTGCCTAAATTGAGTAGAAGCAGCAAACTATGTGCAGTGTGCCATATTAAATAGCAAGCTACTTTGGTTTCTAAACACAACTGGCATAAACAGGCATTCTAGTAGATTGTTTATGTCATCCAAATAAACAAATATGAATGAAAATGTACTCATTCCAGTAGTCATGTTTGAGATTTGGAGCGGCCATAATGGAACTGCTATAATGCAGGCAAATTGTAATGCAAAAAACAATAAATATGTTACATTAAGGATTAGGCATGTAAACTTGATTTATGGTTAGTAAATTTTAAATAGTTTTATCTTGTTAATCTATACTAGTATTGATAATTATGTCACAATAGATGCTTGATGCATACCTTGAAATATGCTACTAGATATTTTTTTATAAAAAATAGCATTGAAATTATAAGCATTAGCACATCTAATTTAAAGTTTTCCCTGCTGCTGCAGTTTAATATATCATGTCACCATCTTATAGTAGGGGAGGCACAGCAGTAGAGTTGCTATCTCACAGCTCCAGGGTCTGCGTGGAGTTTCCACCTACCTCCCAAAAACATAACGGCACATACATAAATAACACTATGCTAAATTCCCCCTAGGTGTGCATGATGTTGAATGAGATTTCCCTGTGTGTGTGTGTGTGTGTGTGTGTGTGTGTGTGTGTGTGTGTGTATGTGTGTGTCTATGTGTCTGTCTGGCTGTCTGTGTGTGTGTGTCTGTCTGGCTGTATGTATGTGTGTGTGTGTGTGTGTGTGTGTGTGTGTGTGTGTGTGTGTGTGTGCACGCATGGTGCCCTGCAGTAGTTACTGATGTCTGGATCAATCACGTCTATGAAGATGAATGAATGAATCTTGTAGTAATGCCAGATACTGATCAATCAAATAGATATTGATCTACCAAAACCTGTGACACTGTGTTATACAGTTATCATACCATTATAACAGAGGGAGAAGGATCATTGAAAGTCCACCTCTTTACCAAATGTACACTATGTATTGAATTAGCTGAAAGATTATCAGTAAATACGTGGTTTCAGTGGTTACACATTATAAAACTGCTGATGCCTGTGCCACTAGTAGCTAACAAATGTTAAATGTAAGTTTATCTAATTAATCTATAGATAACTATCTCATGTTTATTTAGAACATTTTTATGTTTATGTTGTCATAGCAAATACACTGTTATTTATGGGTACATGTTGGGAAATGTATCTGTTTCTGGCATTTTATATAAATAGAAAACCCCTATAGAGTGCTTGTCAGGTAAGCTTTCTAGCTTCATTTCTACAATATAATGGATGCACCCAAAAGTTATTTGTGTGTTAATTGAACCCCCTGGTGAAAAAATATATAAAATGTTGCTTGTTTGTTTTTTTTCTGTTATTCTGCTAAGCTGGTCTGAATTCTTTTGCTGAGGATTGTGGTGTTAAATGTGGTGCCTATTGATTTTGTCAAGTACCTCTTGCTGCAGAACCAAAAGTCCAGGGGGTGGAATCAGACTTGATCCAGCCCCTCCTATTTGGGCAGAGTCAAAGCAAAAGAAACTGTGTTTTTAGCTGAAGTGTGTTGTTAAGTGTGTTGTAGAGCTTGATCTTGATGCCTTGTCTTTTTCTCTCGCAGGTCCCGGTAAGCGCTCTTCCCTGCAGGGTGAGGAGAAGTTGGCCCCTCAGCAGCTCACAGTGCAGAAAGGCTCCAACTTCAATACGATGCCTGCCAGCATGGCCAAAGTACACCTTCAGAACGTGGCAGAATATGGCAGCCACACGCTCACACTGCGCCGTGACAAAGGAGCTACAGCAGGCATCAGCACTGAGCTGCCTGGTGCAAAGGCCATTTACGTATGTGATGGAGAGCTTTTCAAGCAACTGGAGGGGGACAGCGTGGGTTCTGAGGGAGGTGGAATGACACAAGGCTACAACAACAATACCATCACTGCCACCACCCTCAGGACAAGCAAGCCAACCAAAGAGGACTCCAAGTACAACATCAGCATCGAGCATGTGCCACAGACCAGACTCATCCATCTGAGCAACACAGCTAGCACAGAGCCTGTGCCAGGATATGGGCTAAAGAGTTTTCCTGCTGAACGGGTGAATGTGCCATGCTCAGAGAAGGACTCCCCCTTGCAGAACATCTCCAGCGAGGCACACAGGACTAACAGCACATTAGATCCAGTGGACCCAGGGAATTCAGGCGTGATGTCGAAGAGCGAGACCATCTCCACACTGTCCATGAGCTCCTTAGAGGTAAGTTAGTAAGGCTGTAGTTTTTAACGCAATATATTAAGATTATCTAGGAGTTTAAGTTGATGTTTCCAAATTTTAATTCATAGATTATATACTTCATCTGTTTTTGTGCCACAATAATATATTGTGCTGCACAACAATTTACTCATGGTGATGTTCACTTACTGATGTTTGTTACTGTGGCTAAATACAGCTCCAGTTTACCCCAATTTCCAAGATTTAATAAATTTTTTTATTTTACTTTTTTTCCCTTAAGTTGGTCAAATTAACGTTTTTAGTGTAGCCAATATCTGATACTAGTCTGAACATTTCACACTCCTCAGGAGACCCTCATGTACAAAACAACAACAATTATGATTAGAAGAAAACTGTTGACAAAATTTAGCTGAATATTGAGTGTGAGATCAGTCATGTGAAATAAGAATTGATAAATGTCAGCTTGTTTATCTAGGTTTGTAGTTCATGTAACTTGTTAACATTCCTGAGCCACAAAATAGAATTAGATAGATTGTTTAATGTTGGATCTCATCGGGAAACCTTCTAGTTACATGAAAGTTTTGTTAATTATTAGTTTTTAAAGCAATTCACACCCTGTAACTCACTGCATAAAGTTGTCACGCTTGTCCTGACTGCCTGTGAAATCCAGGCAGTATGCGGCTAAATCTCATGATATTTGAGACTCAACAGTTTCAATCACAAATCACCACATATCAGCCCTGTACCAGATTTCAGTACATATGCAAGTAGCCCAGATTTAAATTGAAACTGTCAGATTCAGTGTACCTTACTGTTCACACTGCCATCACACATGAGGATAAAGATCAGATTTGGACATTTTTTGCCAGCGGTCTGTACTTAGAACTGATATAACTACAAATAAACTTCTATGTTTTCCATATCTGATATTAAAAGAGCTTAAAATTTATAAATAGTTATAAAATCTTTTTTAAAAAATATTATTAACACTAAGTGCAGCATGTGGAGTGTTCAGTCCATAAAGGAGTGTATAACATAATCTTGATAAAAAAGATTTATCTGATTTGAATATACTTCATTTGCATCTATTGCATGAAACACTATCAACAGTCATGCCAAATTATTTCACTACTTGTAGCATTTCATTAGTTACTAGAAGGTTATCAAGGCCTTTAGCTTAACCAGGCAGAAAAGTGAATGAGTGTTAATCAGACTCGGTGTATCACTATGAGCCTACCTGCAGGCTGTATGATGATGAAACTTAGCTACTGCAACACTGTTTATGTGTAGCTTAATTAAGAGAGGATGTGCAGCATGAATTATTCATGATACCAGTAGCAGGCTTGTTTTTCTAAATGGCTCTGTATTAACTATACATGCCAAAAGGCACCATCATAAAACTCTCATGGTGTTCAAAGTGAACACCATCATAAAACTCTCATGGTGTTCAAAGTGAACATGAGGCTTGTTTAATTGTTGTAAGATCCTTAATTCAGATCTTGTCTGATTTATTTTCTCATTCTTTCTTTTCTCTCCACTGTCTTTAGTGTATAATAGTTGTCCCATTTTCCTAATGGACACCTTTGAGCATTTCTGGAGGAATTAAATAGCAGAACAAAAAAAATGTCATTCCATAAGCATTGCTCACAAATAGAAGTGGCACGGACACCCCAAATTAGCCTGTTCAGCATTATAGATGTTCTCCAAAGGTCAGTTCTTGTTCACGTTTTTGAATGTTAGCCAGTAACTAGTGTGGACAGCAAAGTGACCACAGAGCCCAGGGTGATTTATTTGACCTCAGGCCAAACATGTTCCCAGAATGCAGTGCAAAGTTGCAGCTTCAAGCAGAAGGTCAAGCTCTCCACAGACACTTTGAGACAGGCTAACGAAAGGCCATGAGGTCACAAGCTGTTTGCTGTATGTTCATGCCAAGTTCTCAGTGAAAGATGCTCTACAGACTTTGCCCCAACATTAATGCTTCTGTGGTCTTTTCTTCTAAAAAAAAACAAACAAAACAAAACAGTAACACTGAAGATCCTAACATTGTTTTTCGTATTTACTCATTGCAGAGACGAAAATCACGGTACGCAGAGTTGGATTTTGAGGTACCTGCAGCATTCATCTGTAGTCTTGTGAAAAGGAATACATGTTCATGTGAGAACTGTGTACATGATGATATTTGCATTATCCTATTTATTCTTGCACAGAAGATCATGCACACGAGAAAACGCCACCAGGACATGTTCCAGGACCTGAACAGAAAATTGCAGCATGCTGAGAAAGACAGAGAATCTCCACCGGTGGACAGCAAGCCTGGGAAGAGGTGGAGCGTGTCATCTGGAGGCAGTGATAAGACCAACCTTAGCGTAAGCATCCTGGCCAATCTCTTTTTTAATTCCCTTTTCCTCTCAGTCACACTCATCTTGCTAATTTCTTTGCCAGGGTGGAGAAATATCAGGCGATTATCACCATTCCTGGTGTGATGTGTTTCTGGAGAGAAATACTGCTTCAATGAGCAGCTAACATTAGCCAGATACCTAGTTTGTTGTTTGTGAGTGATAAGACGCATTGTGACCGAGAAGCAGATAAAGCTTCTTATTGAGGACAAATGGTAAAAAATAAACAAATCCTACATGTTTAGTCTTCCAGAAAGAAGTCATCTCAGCCCTCCACATGCTTTCTATTGGGCCATGCTTCCAAGATTAATGGATTCACAGGGTTAAACTCAGCATGTAATCAGACAAGGTGGATGTGAAATTACCTGCTACTGGAAGTGAATGCTTTTTTCATGTACCGCATTCTCTTCCATTCAAGTTAAGGGACATTTTTGAGAGGTGGATTTTATTTTTTAAATAAATTAACTTATTTGATGTTCAAGCTGCTGTACATTTTCTTTCACCATTTTTTCCCCTCTCTCTTGATTTGATTATTTGATTATGCCGTCCATTTAGCATTTCTACTATAAATTGGAACACTTTTTAAATGCAAAGCACTTCAAGGCTCTAACTTTAAATCAGTCACTCAATCAATTACTCAGTCACTCATTCAGTCACTCCGTCACTCATTCAGTCATTCAGGCACTAACTCATTTAGTTACTCACTCCTCCCTCAGTCACTCACAAAAATAATACTTGTCACTCACTCAGTCCCTTACTGTCACTCACTCACTAGGAGTTAGGCAGTCATTCATTCACTCACTCAGTCACCCATACATTTGTTACTCACTCAGTCACCCATACATTCAGATAGTCACTCACTCATTCACTCACTCAATCATTCTGCCATTGAGTCAGTCAGTCAATCACTCACTCACTCAGTCATTCTGCCATTTACAGATATAGTCATTGAAAATACACATCAAAGAGTAAAGGATTCTGCGATTTCATGCGGTATCATGTGTTATCACACACATGCTGCAGGCGCAGGAAAGACAAGACCAGTAGGACAAAACCATACGTAATATTTTTTCTTAAATCTTACTGACCACACATTCTGTTTTTTTAGTATACTATGCGTTCAGCTACAGTATATTGTTTTATGCGCCACCTGGTGGTTATTGTGTGAAGCACAGGAAATTAATTTAAATTCTAAGAAGCGTGTCTGCAGGGTGCCGCGTGATCACACGTGTCAGTTCAGGTGAAACCACATGAAAAAATGCACATTTGGCCAAAAAGGCCACATCTGTAGTCTGTCAGCCACTCACTCACTCAGTCCATCAGTGAGTCACTCAGTCAGTCACTCTGTCAGTCAGCCACTCACTCAGTCACTCATTGAGTCAGTCAGTCACTCTGTCAGTCAGGAAGTCACTTAATGAGTCAGTCAGTCATTCTATCAGTCACTCTGTCACTCAGTCAGTCACTCTGTTAGTCAGTCATGCAATCAGTCAACCAATCAGGAAGTCACTCAATCAGTCAGTCAGTCACTCAATCAGTCAAGTCAGTCAGTTGATCACTCTGTCAGTCAGCCACTCACTCAGTCCATCAGTTAGTCACTTAGTCAGTCACTCCGTCAGTCAGCCACTCACTCACTCAGTCACTAATTGAGTCAGTCAGTCACTCTGTCAGTCAGGAAGTCACTTATTGAGTCAGTCAGTCATTCTATCAGTCACTCTGTCACTCAGTCAGTCACTCTGTTAGTCAGTCATGCAATCAGTCAGCCAGTCAGGAAGTCACTCAATCAGTCAGTCAGTCACTCAATCAGTCAAGTCAGTCAATTTCTCTGTCACTCTGTCAGTCAGCCAGTCACTCAGTCAGGAAGTCACTCGATCAGTCAGTAACTCAGTCAGACAGTCAGTCACTCTGACAGTCAGACAGTCAGTCAGTCATTCTGTCAGTCACTTAGTCAGGCAGTTGGTGAGTCAGCCAGTCATTCAGTCAGTCAGTCAGGAAGTCACTCGATCAGTCAGTAACTCAGTCAGTCAGTCACTCTGTCAGTCAGCCAGTCACTCAATCAGTCAGTCAGTCAGTTTCTCTGTCACTCTGTCAGTCAGCCAGACACTCTGTCAGTCACTTAGTCAGTCAGTTGATCACTTAGTCAGTTGGGGAGTCAGTCATTCACTCTGTCAGTCAGTCAGTCATTCTGTCAGTCAGCCACACTTTCAGTCACTCTGTCTCTCTCTCCTTCTCTCTCTCTCTCTCTCTCTCTCTCTCTCTCTCTCTCACACACACACACACAGTGGTGCTTGAAAGTTTGTGAACCCTTTAGAATTGTCTATATTTATGCATAAATATAAACTAATGCATCATCAGATTTTCACACAAGTCTTAAAAGTAGATAAAGAGAACCCAATTAAACAAATCATACAAAAATAATATAATTTGTCATTTATTTATTGAGGAAAATGATCCAATATTATATCTATATCTGTGAGTGGCAAAAAAAAACTTTTGCTTTCAGAATCTGGTGTGACCCTCTTCTGCAGCAATAACTGCAACTAAACATTTCCGGTAACTGTTGATCAATCCTGCTCATTGGCTTGGAGGAATTTTAGCCCATTCCTCAGTACAGAACAGCTTCATCTCTGGGATGTTGGTGGGGTTCCTCACATGAACTACTTGCTTCAGGCCCTTCCAGAACATTTATACTGGATTAAGGTCAGGACTTTGACTAGGCCATTCCAAAACATTGACTTTATTCTTCTTTAATCATTCTTAGAATGACTTAAGAATGACTTAATGTGCTTAGGGTCGTTGTCTTGCTGCATGACCCACTTTCTCTTGAGTTTCAGTTCATGGACAGATGTCCTGACATTTTCTTTTAGAATTCGCTGGAATAATTCAGAATTCATTGTTCCATCGATGATGGCAAGCCGTCCCAACCCAGATGCAGCAAAACAGACCCATCCACGATACTACCAACACCACGTTTCACAGATGGGATAAAGTTCTTATGCTGGAATGCAGTGTTTTTCCTTTCTCCAAACATAATGCTTCACATTTAAACCACAAATTCTATTTTGGTCTCATTCATCCACAAAACATTTTCCCATTAGCCTTCTGGCTTGTCCACATGACCTTTAGCAAACTGCAGAAGGGCAGGAATGCTCTTTTTGGAGAGCAGTGGCTTTCTCCTTGCAACCATGCCATGCACAACATTGTTACAAATATGTTCCCTTTTTGTTTGTTCCTTGAACAGGATAAGCAGCAGACACCCAGCAAGCGGGCATGGGAGGGCATCAGGAAGACTCACTCTCCCCCATCATGGGTGCGGAAGGAGCTGGAGCCATTACAGGCTTCTCCTCTGGAGCTGCAGGCTGTGGAGTGGGAGAAGACCAGCGCCACCATACCACTGGTGGGCCAGGAGATCATGGACCTGCAGACTGAAGTCTGAGCAGCCTACAGCTCCTCACAGAGGTGTAGGGATAAAACTCCTCTGGCAGGGAAAAAGAGAGAGACATACAGGGAGAGTGAGATGTGAAAGAGCGATGAAACAGGGCAATTTTGCTGGTGTATAATTTGTTTTATTTTGATGCTGGAATGTCAATCATAATACTTGGGGAAAAAAGTGGCCTGAACATGTTGTTGTGTAAATGGCTTGGCATTGCTCAGACTGTTGAGACTGGGTGAGTGCAGTGTTGGCATTTTGGGGTGTTTCTATGGGAACAAAATGGGAAAAGAGAAACAGAAATTCAGGTGGTTGGATGGAGGATCCTGAATGTGTGGCCTTCAGTTTCTTACATTTTTTTGAACTCACACACACACACCTATTTCAGACCATTATGGATAAAGGATGTTTGGATTATTAACCACAAGGAGCCTTTTAGCAAAGGTATCTTGAAAACAAATGGTATGAAAAGCCAGAAAACCTCATGGGCAGTCCATATCCTTTAACTGTCATCATGAATGTAATATTTTATTATTATTATTATTATTATTATTATTATTATTATTATTATTATTATTATTGCTCATGTGCCACAAAAGATTCTGTGCTGCTTTGGCTATGATGGGTGGCATGATGGTAAGGTCTCCATTACCCAAATATAAAGCCCAAAGCCATCAGAACATGACTGTTAATGAGAGGAACAACTGCCCATACTCTCCCCACTATCACAAAATGAGAGATTTGACCACACAACCCTCCTCAACCTAAAGCGCCTGTGTCAGTGCCACTCCTATCTCCAAATGAACCAGTGAACCATCCAATACATGCCAACCATCCATGGATTCTTTAGAAACATCTGTGCAAGTCTGCAGTTTTACTCAGCAGCATCTCATTAACTGACTCATTCGATCCTGTTGGTGGCTTTTTCAGTCCAGATGTGAACAGAAAGGACATGTCGTGGTGGATGAGAACATAATACCCATCTGTGCTGTGCCCATGGCATGTAAGCATGATGCTCTTCACTTTATGGTGATGCCTTGACAAGCTTGTCAGAACTCTTAAAGGTGTCAATCACCGTAAGCAAGAGAAAGTGAAATGAAAGTACTCAGAGATTGTTTTGAAGGTCAGGGGAACGAATATACAATATACGTTTAATGTATCTTATAATTAGATATGAAGAGTATATGAATTTGCAGAGAGTTTATGTGATGACATAACGATGGTTGCACACAGAGAAAGCACAAGGCTCACTCTTCAGAGTCCTGTTGTATTGTACAGCATTGTAATTATTTCCAAAAGAGTTCTACACAATGAATTTTAGCCTATAAATATCTTTCTTACTGTGCTTGGGGAATATTGTTATTCTTATTATAAAAATCATTACACAATCCCCAAATCTTGTCAGGTTACTGGACTATATGAGTGTTCTGTAACTTTATGTAACAGTGTGTGTTTTAATATCACTGACTGTCACTCAAGAAGATCTGTACTTGTCTAAACTTCCTGTTCCCACCATCTCCTCCCCACTCTCTCTTTTTTTAGTTCACTGGGTCTTTTTTGTTAATGTACAGTTTTCAGAGCACAAGATGAATGTGTCATATTTCTAATAAAATGTCTATAATCGTTTGTAATGTGGTATACACTGCCTGTTCGTTTTTTGTTCTTGACAAGTGCATCTCGGTGCATTTGTGCCCCCAAACATATGTAAATTAGTAAATAAACTAACAAAGGCAGACAATCATCAGGAGAATATTGAGCTCTAGAGTTGCTTACTTGTGTGATTAGAGGAGGCAGAGAGGATGACTGGAGTGGCCTTGGAATTATTTACACTCTGTGAGCAGGAATCCAATCTGAACAGCACAGCAGTGTGCTGATTTAGCCTATCATAAATACGGGTTTTAAAAAATGAGTTATTATTATATTTAAATAATATAGTTTATGCACTCTTGCATAAAAATATAAACATTGCATTACTTTTTTTTCATTGCCAGACTGCCTAATGTCCTGCCTAATTTATTTTATATGCTTTCTCAACAACAAATCAAAGAACGAATGAAGAAATGAAATATGCAATGTAATTTTCATATAGTACTCTACAAGGTAAAGGTTAATTTGAGCAGTCTAGTTGAAATAGTAGTTTAATGAGCTTCAGTTGTGCATTGAAATAATATTTATGATTGATTAGGTGCTATTGTTATGCTAACCTGTTTAATATCCCAACAAAATCTGTTATGAACAATAATACTCATTTGTTTATATTGCTTGTATGATCCTGTGACAGCTAACTCAGCCTTTGTGACTATGCAATTGCAAGTCGGAACGAAAGCCTGTTGAATGCACACACACATACGTGCACACACACACAAACACACACACGGGAGGGCTAAAGTCACTGAATGACATGAAAGTAATAATTAAATGAACATTTTCCCTCCAGCATATTTTATAAGGCAATTTTTCATACTCGACTTATTAATTCATGAGGACATCTGTTTTCACAGTTTCCTCTTCGCTTGGTTGGACAAGATCTAACTGCTAAGTGTTTGTACAAATGACTGTTCTGCTCGATGCATCTCTGAACCCTTTGCTGTTAAGTTTTACATGGCCTGAATTATTCTGTGGTATTCTGGCGAGCACAGTTATTTACAGTCTTTTCTTGATTTGCTAAGACATGCTTAATGAAATTGGGATCCACTTGCTCATCATCATCATCATCTTCATAGAACAGCAATATGGACAGGAAGTCCATCTATCCATCCCATCCATTTTCTATACTGCTTATCCTACTGGGTCACAGGGAACTTGGAGCCTAACCAAGGGAGCATGGGGCACAAGGCAGGGTACACCCTGGACAGAGTGCCAATCCATCACAGGGCACACACACAATCACACATCCATTCATACACTGTGGACACTTTGGACATGCCAACCAACCTACCATGCATGTCTTTGGACTGGGGGAGGAAACCACTGCAGCACGAAAAGAACATGTAAACTCCACACACACAGTTGAACCCCCAACCCTGGAGGTGTGAGGCGAACGTGCTAACCACAAAGCCACCGTGTGCCCACAGCAAAAGTCTTTTCTTGCAAATGTATTAACACTTTTTCATTGGTTTCAAACATTTTTCACACCTTTTTTTTAGTAAAAGTTAACACACATCCAAAAACCAAACTCTCAATTGCATTAATTGTGTCAAACAAAAGGGAAGCTTTATTGACAGCTAATAGCAATTACTTGCATAATTATGATTCTCAAATGCAAATGCACGTGTGTGAAAATCCTTTGCACAATTATTCAATCAGCAATTAATTCTTATCTATCTATAGCCATGCCACCTTTGATTTCCTATTTGTAAGCATGGATCAAAGATTCCAGAGGCACATATTTGTAAAGAGAGGCCAAGGCAGAGAGACACCAATATCTGCCATCTCCAATGATGGTGTCCTTCACCACATATCAACTGTTGGCCCATACA
This sequence comes from Ictalurus punctatus, assembly GCF_001660625.3. Lineage (NCBI taxonomy): Eukaryota > Metazoa > Chordata > Actinopteri > Siluriformes > Ictaluridae > Ictalurus > Ictalurus punctatus. The sequence goes on from NC_030416.2 coordinate 26,060,453, forward strand.
ATAGAGAGGGTTTCATCATATTTCTGCATGCACTGAATGAAAGACTGGTTCCACCTGAAAATAGAGGACTGTTGATGACTCTGTATTTTACCATTTGGGACAGTGAATTCCACCATTCTCGCCCTGTGAATGAATAGTTTGCAGCACACCTCCATGTGATGATACAATTCCTCCCTGCATACTCTCATTTTCTGAACACGATTGAGGAGTTCACTACTTGGAAATGGAAGATGTATGATAACCAACCATATGATCAGATGTCTCTATGGAGGCAATGAATGCTGGTTGCCTGGTAATAGGTGCAGAGGAGCAAGGATTTTTTTTGTGTGTATTGCAAGGGAAAGCATCAAATGCGATGAGAACCTGTGGCCTAATCATCAAATGGATTAAATGAACGAATGGACTAAATGTGATTTTTTCTGATTTTGGGTGAAATTTTTAGTTTCTTTGTTTTTTGGTTATGTAATACCATAAACAGTGCAAATCACTAACTGTACCATAATGAATGTCTGAATTTGTTTTAGGTCTTGCATGTAAATAACAGTTGATGGGCACAGAAAGACTAAAAGAATAAAATGAATGGGGAAAACCCTTGGAAAATGTTGCTTTATATATATATTTATATATATATATATATATATATATATATATATATATATATATATATATATATATATATATATATATATATATATATAAAACAGTATTTCAACAGGGCATCTAAAAATTAAGTAAAAAGTGTAGAGTGCAGTAGGGTTTGATATCTCAGGTGGGGGGATTCACATTTGGAAAAAATAATACTGTTTCTGCTGTGATATGCTTGCTTGCCTTTTTTTGGCACACACTATGATTATGTACTGTAAAATTCAACATATGGCACAGGCATACAGCACGAATGAAGGTTGCAGGTTCATACTGTATTTTGTTGGTCATTGTGTAATGACTGATTGAAGGAATATATTCATTTGAGCACAATTTATGATGGTTAATAGAAATATTTGCTTCTCTTGCATGTTTTTAAAGTTTTGTATGCATTAGAGCATTTTGCAAACAAAATGTGTCAATTTGAACTCAGTTTACGTCAGTTTGGACATTTTCACTTAGGGGGGTACTCACTTTTGTTGCCAACGGTTTAGACATTAATGGCTGTGTGTTGAGTTATTTTGAGGGGACAGAAAATTTACACTGTTACACAGGCTGTACACTCACTACTTCACTTGAAAAGGTATAATCAAATATTTACAAAAATGTTATGGGTGTACTCACTTTTGTGAAATACTGTATATTTTGAGTGTTTAATTAGACCAATTAAGAAATACTTGCTGTGGTTTAAGTGTGTCAGTCTTAGCTTGTTAAGTCATGTCATTAATTTGGTCAGCTGAGAACTATCCTGGAAATGTATGGATAAAATTTGGAAACATACAAAGAGGCTGTATTATAGTATTGACATATTCGGCCATTTCTGACCCATTTCACTGACTTTATCTGTGTAAAATTTAGCAAAAACGCATCTGGAAGGGAGAGTTTTGTTCAACTACATACAAAAAAAGTCTTCAGAGAGTTCTGATTGCTAAATGACCCTAACTTCTAACAATTACAGCATTTAATAGCAATTGGTAATTGGTAGTTTTCTACAATTGAAAGCTTTTAGTGCCTTTTTTAAACTTGTCCAATTGCTCAATATAAAACACTTGAATTGGATTTTACGTAGGTAAATGTGAACATTTGGATCCATCACTAAAATTACCCTTAATAATAAATAAAGCCAATTTTTGTCTGTGTCATGTAATGGAGTATTGAGATGGATGCAAGTGCAGATAAGAGCTTTAATGAAGAGAGGCAGGCAGACAAATCCAAAACGTGAATCAAAAGCGGGGTCAAAAACAGGCACATGGTCAGGCGAATGGCAAACAGGACAAACCAGGCTAAGACAAGAATCGAGAAACAAGAACGAGAACAGGATCAAAACCATGAAACAAAAGAATGAGGATAAAAGGCTTGGCACGTTACAGAATGCAAACGATACTTCCCCATGAACAATGAGAAACAAGGAGCTTTTCAAATCATAAATTTAAAAAGCAAATATTTTTTGTGTGAAAACCCATTCAAGTTGTTTTACCATTCATTCAGGACAAACATGTATGTATACACATACACTATATGGTTTCCATACCTGACCATTACACCAATATGTGCTTGTTGAACATCCCATTCCAGATTTAATCCTCTTTGCTGTTATACTAACCTCCACTCATCTGGGAAGGCATTCCTCTGGATTTTGGTGTGTGGCTATGAGTATTTGCCCATTTAGACATGAGAGCAAGTGTGAGGTTAGGTACTGATGTTGGGTGAGGAGGCCTGGCAAGCAGTCAGCATTCCAAATCATCCCAAAGGTGTTCAGTGAAGTTGAGGTTCACTCCATCCTTGACAAATCATGTGTTCATGGACCTCATTTTGTGGACAGGGGCATTATCATGATGGAACATGTTTGGGCCGCTTAGTTCCAGTGAAGGGAAATTGAAAAGCTACATCATACAAATTTTTTTCTATACAATTGTGCACTTCCAAATTTGCAACAATTTAGTGAAGGAACACATATGGGCGTGATGGTTAGGTGTACAAAAACCTTTTGGCCATATAGTGTACCTGTCACCTGTACAATATCACTTACATAAATCAAAAATAAAATCTGTTGTACCTAAAATCTAGATTCATTCACACATAAGGATAGGGTTAGATGCTTGGGGAATTCTAGTGTGCATTAATGGCCTAGAGCTTATCATAAAGCTCCTTGGCGTTTTGAATAGCATCTTATTTGATAATAAACTACAAAAAACATAGTTCACTAACTGTTAATTGTTTCCTACGTCTAGTGATCAATTATAAGTTGCAATATTATTAACAGTTAAAAATACAATTGTTCATAATGTATTGATATTTTGGTTATATGTTTAAAATCTGAAGTTTTCCTTTACAAATGGTTACAAAATTTTTATACAAATACAAATACAAATACAAATACAAATTTCCTTTACATGTTACAAAAGTGTATTATTTTACAGTGCTGATTCTTCTGGGAGGAAAAAAATCATATTTTTTGTTGCACTTTTAAGGTTTTCATTTGACTTACCCTCATATTATATTAAATATTATATGACATTTTTGTATTTTTTTACACCAAAAATATTTTCATTCATTAATTCATTTTTATTTTCTCTTCAGTATATTGATCGTGTTCTTTCACACCAAATAACTATTTTTTTTTTTACAGATTTCAGTACAAATAATTTAGCTTTTTATATCAATATATTTTACATCATATTAGTGAAAATTTGTATAATTTACAGATGTTATATTTTTGTTCTTTATTTATTTATTTATTTATTTATTTATTTATTTATTTATTGTAGTGTAGTTTTTTGTTGTTGTTGTTTTTTTTTAAAATAGTTTGTAGAGTCTTGTGTTTTCAGTGCTTGAGCTCATGCCAGATAAGATGACTAATTAAATGTAATCTGGATTCAATTATATGGAAATCACCACTCTCGGTGCATCTGCTATGTAATTATGCTCTGCATGTGTTTGCTCATCAGGTGAAATCAACAAGATTACTTTGAAAATTTTCACCTCTGGTGGCTTGATTAGATCCCATATGATGCAGCCCTATAAACTCAGAGAACAAAAAAGAGTGTAAGAATTTACAGTCCAAAAAAAGAAATTGAGCATATTAAATAAAATGTGACTAGGTTATATGTGTAAGTATCAGGATGTGACCTCCGAAAAGTGATAAATGTGACAATTCTATGTGGATATGTGATATGTATGGATGCTTTTCCCTGTATGCACTGCCCATTTTTCATAAGCCAAGATTTGATTTTGGCCTCATCTAACCACAGAATACCATTCCAACTGTACTTCCAGTGATGCTGTGCAAAGTCCATGTGATGCATTTTTTCTTAGTAGCTCTAATAAAGGGCTTCATTCATGCAACTCCCTCAGTATTTTCCTCACTGTGCAGGGCAACAGTTTGCTCATATAATTCTTGATAAATTTATAACAGTTCCAAGGAATGTTAGCTTTAATAATAGCTGAAAACATCTTTTGACTGGGTTTTTAAAAACCTTAAATGCTTAAAATGACTCTGTAAAACCCCATTATGCATGCTTAGCACAAATGCCGGTTCATCCCGTTTCCTTCTTTTAAAAATTTGATCCCAAATATTTTAAGCGCTATACAACATAGAAAAATCAAGAATCCTTAAAGCCACTTAAAACAAAGTTTCACTTGGGGGATTTCTCCTTCTCTAAGGGTTGTTTTCTGTGGTTCCTGATCTTCCCCATGCCTCCAAGTCTACTTTTGTGACAAATACCACTCAGATCCATCTACTGTGACAGCCATAGACAGGCTCTGATTTACAACCTGCCTTCTCACTCTCTTGACTGGAGTGCTTCCAAAGAGACCTGGACTTACCCATCCACAATAATCTGTATCTGCTCTAGTCAGTGATTAATGTTCCCTCTATTTTTAACACCTACTTAGACACACCCCACACACATGCCCACACAAATAGACCTGCTCTCTCTCTCTCTCTCTCTCTCTCTCTCTCTCTCTCTCTCTCTCTCTCTCTCTCTCTCTCTCTCTCTCTCACACACACACACACACACACACACACACACACACACACACACACACACACACCTGTGTTGCTACCACTGCTCTCTGCTAGTTTACTTTTATTTTACTTCACTGACAGAGTATTTCATCTGTATTGAGAAAGACTAATGAACTGCTTAAGTTATTTGGCATGTCCCCATGGATCTGTTTTTGGCCGGCATTCTTTTTACTATGTACAGTACTGAGCAAAAGTTTTAGGCACCCTATTTTTTTAGTACAAACTTTGTTATATTTTTTTTTCTTTTATGACTTCTACATTATTGAGTCAGTACAAAAAACATTTTAGATTCCCAAACATTAGATTTCTAGCACAAAATTAAATGTTACAGAAAAATGTTTGCATGTCATTAAAAAAAAGTAGCAAATTACATAAGAGACCACTTTTCAGACAAAAAAACACAATGAACGCTGCTGAGTTTTGATGCAAATATAATAAGCTAGTGTGACAGTCAAAGTCTGAAGAACCGTGGCTGGTTCTGCAAAATGCTCAATAAAACTTACCAGCTAATTTCCTTATAAAACAGCAGTAATTGTACTACAAACTACTACTTTTATTTATTTATTTTTTGTCATTCCAAATATTGACTTCATTTAATTTAGTACTGTTTACTGCTCTTTACGATATTTTTTTTTAAATGTAGAAACATTTAATTTCATTATTTTGAAGGTATCTTTGCTCTACAACCTTTTTTTGCATGTGCCTAAAACCTTTGCACAGTGCTGTACCTGCAAATCATTTCCGATGATTACGCATATAGACTTTATCTATTAATATTTACAAAACTAATGCTCCTGGCTGTTTTTAAAATAGAGGAAGCACAAGTGTGTGTTGCTCATGTATATATATATATATATATGGAAAAAGTGAAGCGCTGTGAATACCTTCCGGATGCATTGTGTGTGTATATATATATATATATATATATATATATATATATATATATATATATATATATATATATATATACACACACAATGCATCCGGAAGGTATTCACAGCGCTTCACTTTTTCCACATTTTGTTATGTTACAGCCTTATTCCAAAATGGATTAAATTCATTATTTTCCTCAAAATTCTACAAACAATACCCCATAATGACAGTGTGAAATAAGTTTGTTTGAAATCTTTGCAAATTTATCTAAAATAAAAAACAAAAAAAGCACATGTACATAAGTATTCACAGCCTTTGCCATGACACTCAAAATTGAGCTCAGGTGGATCCTGTTTCCACTGATCATTTTTAAGATATATATATATATATATATAAATATATATATATATATATATATATATATATATATATATATATATATATATATATATATATATGTGTGTGTGTGTGTGTGTGTGTGTGTGTGTGTGTGCGTGTGCATGTTCAATTCAATTAAATTCCGTTCAATTGTATTTGTAAAGTATAGCACATTTTTTTCTGTTTTATCTTTTTCATCTGATGGGCTGTTCTTCTGTTTAAAAATCTTTTAAACAGAAGAAATCTGTTAATCAGGTAATCTGCTAAATATCTCAGTTTCACTGATGGAGGTAGAAAAATTAATAAAATATGAATGAAAATAATCAAATTATATAACATCAATTATATAACTTTATATATTTTTATTTACAATATAATATAAAATAATATTAAATATATTTTACAAATAATTTATTTACAATATTTACCGATGGTAAACTAACAAGCTATATGAGCTGTGTAAAACTGTTGGATTCAGTTACCGACCAACTGTGTTCTGTCTGACTGGAACCGATGTCTGAGTTGTTACTCAAGTTCATTACCATTTAATTGACTGACAGTTGGTTACAACATTCAGCCCCTCATCATAGCGAGAACCATGTGTCCGGGCCAGGAAGCAGTGTTGCCAACTCTCGCAAGACAAATAAGCAACTGCAGCTTCAAAAACAAGCTCAAAACAAGCCCAATATAATTATATATCACACAGAATGTGAAAAGCGAAAACAAAATAAATTTAAAAAATCATCAAATGCCAACTGATCACCTGCAAGCAGAATATGATTGGAGAGATGGAAAAGGAGTTTATATTAGAACCATATTTAACTAAATATACACAGTATGAGTGTTTTTTTTATTTTTTTTGTTATAGCCTGTAATACTAATAATAATTGTAATAATAGATTAATATTATATATATATATATATATATATATATATATATATATATATATATATATATATATATATATATATATATATATTATTATTATTATTATTATTATTATTATATAAATTTTATCCATACATTTCCAGGATAGTTCTCAGCTGACCAAATTAATGACATGACTTAACAAACTAAGACTGACACACTTAAACCACAGAAAGTATTTCTTAATTGGTCTAATTAAACACTCAAAACATGCAGTATCTCACAAAAGTGAGTACACCCGTCGCATTTTTGTAAGTATATGATTATATCTTTTAATATGACAACACTGAAGAAATGATACTTTGCTACAATGTAAAGTAGTGAGTGTACAGCTTGTATAACAGTGTAAATTTGCTGTCCCCTCAAAATAACTCAACACACAGCCATTAATGTCTAAACTACTGGCAACAAAAGTGAGTACACCCCTAAGTGAAAATGTCCAAATTGGGCCCAAAGTGTCAATATTTTGTATGATCACCATTATTTTCCAGCACTGCCTTAACCCTCTTGGGCATGGAGTTCACGGAGCTGGTGGATGTTAGAGACCTTGTGCTCCTTCACCTTCCGTTTGAGGATGCCCCACAGATGCTCAATAGTGTTTAGGTCTGAAGACATGTTTGGCCAGTCCATCACCTTCACCCTCAGCTTCTTTAGCAAGGCAGTGGTCGTTTTGGAGGTGTGTTTGGGCTCGTTATCATGCTGGAATAATGCATACTGATCATGCTCTGCTTCAGTATGTCACAGTACATGCTGGCATTCATGATTCCCTCAGTGAACTGCAGCTCCCCAGTGCCGGCAGCACTCATGCAGCCCCAGACCATGACACTCCCACCACCATGCTTGACTGTATCCAAGACACACTTGTCTTTGTACTCCTCACCTCATTGCCGCCACACATGCTTGACCCCATCTGAACCAAATAAGTTTATCTTGGTCTCATCAGACCACAGGACATGGTTCCAGTAATCCATGTCCTTAGTCTGCTTGTCCTCAGCAAACTGTTTGCGGGCTTTCTTGTGCATCATCTTTAGAAGAGGCTTCCTTCTGGGACGACAGCCATGCAGACCAATTTGATGCAGTGTGCGGTGTATGGTCTGAGCACTGACAGGCTGACCCCCCACCCTTTCATCCTCTGCAGCAATGCTGGCAGCACTCATACATCTATTTTCTATTATACCTATATTATCTATTATACCTCTGGATATGACACTGAGCACATGCACTCAACTTCTTTGGTCGACCATGGCGAGGCCTGTTCTGAGTGGAACCTGTACTGTTAAACCGCTGTATGGTCTTGGCCACCGTGCTGCAGCTCAGTGTCAGGGTCTTGGCAATCTTCTTATAGCCTAGGCCATCTTTATGTAGAGCAACAATTCTTTTTTTCAGATCCCAGAGAGTTCTTTGCCATGAGGTGCAATGTTGAACTTCCAGTGACCAGTATGAGGGATTGTGAGAGCGACGACACCAAATTTAACACACCTGCTCCCCATTTACACCTGAGGCCTTGTAACAATAACAAGTCACATGACACTGGGGAGGGAAAATGGCTAATTGGGCCCAATTTGGACATTTTCACTTAGGGGTGTACTCACTTTTGTTGCCAGCAGTTTAGACATTAATGGCTGTGTGTTGAGTTATTTTGAGGGGACAGCAAATTTACACTGTTATACAAGCTGTACACTCACTACTTTACATTGTAGCAAAGTGACATTTCTTTGGTGTTGTCACATGAAAAAATATAATCAAATATTTACAAAAAATGTGAGGGGTGTACTCACTTTTGCGAGATACTGTATATTTACGTTATAAAAGGTTGTCTCTCTCGCCCTACTATAAATCCCTACGTGGACGGAGGCACAGAAAGTGAGTGTGGTGGCAACAGTAAATAGAATATGTACCCCTTTCTCTGAGGGAGGGAGGTTTTTATAGCCATTATTTCCTGGTACACAGAAAAGATGGGAGTATGTGGCCAATTTTAGATCTGCATCATCTGAACTGTACTCTTTGGACATACAGGTTCAAGATGTTGACGCTCAAACGTATCATTCCACAGATTCAGTTCCAAGACTGGTTGGTGATGATAGATCTAAAAGAGGCAGATTTTCCACATAAAAATATTGCCCAGTCACAGGAAGTCCCTGAGGTTCGCGTTTGGAGGCAATGTGTACCAATATCGGGCCCTTCCCTTCTTTCAAGCTTTATCCCCTCGCACCTTCACGAAGTGCATGGATACCGCTCTGGCTCCCTTCCGACTACAGGGTGTCTGTGTACTAAACTACCTGGATGACTGGTTAATTTTAGTGCGATCCAGGGAGTTGGCAATTCAACATCAAGATGTTGTTCTCACCCACATGAGGAGCTTGGGGCTCAGATTGAACCCCAAGAAAAGTATGTTTTCTCCAGTGCAGAGGACAACCTTTCTAGGAGTTATATGGGATTCTACTATGATGAGGGTGTTTTTATTCCCAACATGCATAGGGTCAATCCTATCAACACTGCAAAAGATATAGCTGGGTCTGAGCATCCCCTCCAATCTCTACGAGAGACTATTGGAGTTTATGGCAGCAGCAGCCAACGTCATACCTTTGGGCCTATTGCACATTCAGTGGAGGCTGAAAAGTCGGGGGCTTCATCAGAGGATGAAACCCCTGAAAGTAATCAGTGTCATGCAGTGATACCTACATGCCTTCTGTCACACTTTCAGGGAGTCTCCTTATTGCAAGACGGTAATGACAGATGCCTCCCTCATGGGTTGGGGCATGGTGTTAAACAGCCATCCAGCTCACGGTTTCTATAGCGGCTCTCATCTGGAATGGCATATAAATCGCCTAGAAATGCGGGCCATATTTCTAGCACTGAAATTCTTTCTTCCTCAACTGAGAGGTCACCATGTGGTAGTTGCGACAAATAATACACCGGTGGTCTCATATATCAACCACTGGGAAGGGTTACATTCAGGCAGGCGCAGCTAATTCTTCTCTGGGTGGAAGGAAAGTTTTTCTCAGTGAATACAATGTACATTGCAGGCAACCAGAATGTGGGGGCAAACATCCTGTCGAGGTAGGGGCTAAGGCCCAAGGATTGGAGGCTCTACGCACAAGTGATGGAGTCTGAATTGCGGAGGTTCAGCCAAGCAGAAGTGGATGTTTTTGCTTCCGAGGAGGCAACACTGCCTGCTGTGGTTCACCCTCACTCCTCCCACACCACTGGGGCTGGATGCAATGGTACACACGTGGCTGAGGTCACATCTGTATGCCTCTCCCCTGATCGCTCTGCTCCCACAAGTTCTAGTGAGAGTTTGCCAAGACAGTCTACGTCTGCAGCTCATAGCACCTTATTGACCATCTTGAATATGGTTCTCAGCAATAATATCCCTGCTAGATGGCACTCCCTGGGAGATTCCCAGGGATCTACTGTCTCAAGCCAGAGGGTTGATTTATGCCCCTCGGCTGGAAATATGAAAATTGTGGGTCTGGCCCCGGAGGGGCACAGCTCATGAATACTGGTCTCTCAACTGAGGTTGTAGAGACCATGTTGAACACTAGAGCACCATCCACATGCCTCACAAAACATGTGTGTGTTTTTTTGTGTGTGATGTCCTGCAATGAGGGTATCCAAGGTGTATTCCCATCTCACACCTCTTGTTCCCAGTATAGACTCCTGACCAAGATAAAGCAGTTACTAAAGAATAATGAATGACTGAATGAATCTGTGCATTTGTATTCCTAGTCACTCAAAGATGAGTTTTAATATTGATTCACTTTTTCTTAAAATGTTCTTTATCCTAGAAAATTTTATTATTATTATTATTATTTTTACATCTTGACTATTGCCAGAGTTTGACTTATGCAGCAGTTCGAGCTCTCACATACACCAAATGATCAGTTTACATCATCTATCAACTCCACTGGTTACCTGTTTCCATCATTCCAAAGTGAATATACTGTATTTCCCAAGCAGAGAAAGAAATAAAATGAAATAATTCATGACCACTGTTGTCCACGTGCTTTATTTGGCTGTCTGAATTCATCTGAATATTGATCTAGAATTCCTGATTCATAGCAGAAGACTAGTCAGAGATAATCAAAGTGATGACAAAGCTAACTACAAAACGGCACTCCAATTGCACCAGCATACGTCAACAATAACTTCTAATGGATATTGTTGCTTTCATAATTGGAAAAGCCATTAAAAATAAATCAACAATAGTGCTTAGCTCCACAGCCATAATTGCCAACCCATCAGCCACTCATTCATTTGAGACGCAATATTGGAGGAGTGTGCAGTCATTTCACAAGACAAACAATAGGTCGTTTAATCACAGGACATTCAGCAACAATGCCAGACCATACCTTATCAAAGTGAAGATTATTATTATGATGATATTATTTCATACGTCATACGTAACAGTCAGGCTTGGGGATTAACGGAATACATGTAATAGCATTACATAATCAGGGTACAAAAAACTGCTAACTGTAATCTGTTACAGTTACATCGAAAAACAAAGTAATCAGATTACACGTACATTTTGTAAAAAAAAAAAAAAAATACTATTACATTTTTTTTTTTTTAAACCAAAAAAATTTATCTTTTGACATAACACAATATACATAACTGCTTGATTATACAATGGCAAGAAAAAGTATGTGAACCTTTTGGAATTTCATGGTTTTCTGAATAAATTTGTCATAAAATGTGATCTGATCTTCATCTAAGTCAAGGGTATTGACAAATATAATGTGTCTAAAATAATAACACAAAAAATTCTGATCCCTCATGTCTTTATTGAACACACTCATTCAACATTCAAAATGGCAGTGGAAAAAGTAAGTGAATCCTTACAATTAATAACTGGTTGACCCCACCTTGGCAGCAATAGTCTCAACCAGGCGCTTCCTGTAACTGTGGATCAGATCTGCACATTGTTCAGGAGGAATTTTAGCCCATTCTTCCTGGCAGAACTACTTTAGCTCTGTCATATTCCTTGGACATCTCATGTGTATGGCTCTCTTCAAGTCATTCAAGTCAAGTCGGAGGTTCAAGCCCCAGCACTTCCAAGTTGCCACTGTTGGGCCCTTGAGCAAGGCCCTTAACCCTCTCTGCTCCAGGTGCGCCGTATCATGGCTGACCCTGCCCTCTGACCCTTGCTTCCTGACAGGACGGAGTATGCGATGAACACAATTTCACTGTGCTCTACTGTATATGTGACTTATAAAGACTCATTATCATTATTCCATAGCATCTCTATTGGGTTGAGGCCTGGGCTCTGACTTGGCCACTCCAAAAGGTGAATTTTGTTTTTCTGAAGCCATTTTGTTGTGGACTTGCTCCGGTGTTTTGGGTCATTGTCCTGTTGCATCAAACAACTTCTACACAGTTTCAGCTGACGTACAGACATTCTCACATTATCCTGAAGAATTGTCTGATATACTTGGGAATTCATCTTCCCCTCAATGATTGCAAGCTGGGCAGACCCTGATGTAGCAGAGCAGGCCCAAATCATGAGGTTTCCTCCACCATTCTTTATGGTTGGGATGATGTTTTCATGATGATATGCCATGCCCTTTCTATGCCAGATGTAGTGCTGTGTGGTTTTTCCAAATAGTTCAATCTTAGTTTCATCAGTCCACAAAACATTTTGCCAATACTGCTGCGGAGTGTCAATGTGCTCTTTTGCAAACTTCAGACGTGCAGCAATGTTCTTTTTAGTAAGCAGTGGCTTCCTTTGTGGTGTACTGCTGTAGATACCCTGCTTGTAAAATGTTTTACGTATTGTACACTCATAAACAGAGATGTTAGCCAGTTCCAATGATGCCTTCAAAACTTCGGCTGTCATTCGGGGTTGTTTCTTTACCTCATTGCTGAGTCTTCGTTGTACTCTTGGTGTCATTTTGAGTGGGAGCCCAATTCTTTGTAGAGTAGCAACAGTCCCAAAGTGTCTCCATTTGTAGAATGTTTGCCAAACTGTAGACTGGTGAATTTCTAAAGTCTTTGAAATCACTTTGTAACCCTTGCCAGCTTTATGTAAATCAACAAATCTTGGTCGTGGATCCTCTGAAAGCTCATTTTGGAGAGGCATGGCTCACATAAGCGTATGCTTCTTGTGCAGAGCAAACTCCAAAAGTTTGAGGGGTTTTTATCAGTCAAAGTAGCTGTAGTCCACACCTCCAAACTCATTTTCTTAACAAAACTCCAATTAGCTTTTTTGAGGTCATTAACTCAAGGGTTCACCTACTTTTTCCACAAGCACTATAAGGTTTTTTTTGGTTGTTCTCAATAAAGACATGAGGGATCAGAATTTTTTTTGTGTTATTATTTTAGACACATTATATCTGTCAATACCCTTGACTTAGATGAAGATCAGATCACATTTTATGACAAATTTATTCAGAAAACCATGAAAGTCCAAAAGGTTCACATACTTTTGCTTGCCATTGTAGTTCTGGTTCTCTCTTGCAGAGAATTTTGCACAAAGTTAGTTTGTTAGTTAGTTGGTAGAAATGAACACAAATTGTTCTCTGAAATGCTTTTGTTAGGGTAACCATACATTCACTTTTTTCCAGACATGTCTTCTTTTTCTGACCTTAAAAAAGCGTCTGGCCAGAATTTTTAAATTTGAGAAAGAATCCAGATTCGGCTTTGGTTCCATTATGACTTGCTTATGGTTTAATACTGCATCATGTGTGCACATATTTGCATTGCTTTAACCCATCTCTCTTATTCCTGCCTTCTTGCACACCAATTGGTCGATCATAAAAAGTTTTGTAGAAATTATTGGTCAAATTCCTGCCTCTCAACCATTAGCCTACTCTCAGTAAACGTGCAAAGGTGACGCGCTATTGTGTAGGACAACGTCAAACAGTTACTTGGCAATAGAAAAAGAAGTCTTTATTTGTCACATATACATTTCAGCACAGTGAAATAATTTTCTTCACATAGCCCAGCTTGTTAGAAAGTTGGGGTCAGAGCGCAGGGTCAGCCATGATATGGCAGCAAATGACAGCTGTCCTGAGTCAAAACAATACCCATGGCCATATATAAGGTCATTTTTAAATTTCATGTTGTCACATTTCAACTTATTACATGGCCATTCAAATGTGTAAGTAATGGCAGAAAGTACACTCGTGGCATCTGATATTTTTTTCAAAAGAATGTAGGAAAAAATGTAAAACGTGAGCAGAGTGAAACCAATTTTACTTATATATTTATGTGTTGCTAATAGTTTGTCTTTTTCAGTGTATTAAAATCTGTATTCACAGCAACACTGTTTTGAATGCTATTACCTTCATATTTTGATACTTGGACTACGTTACTGTTTACATTTTTTATGAAGCAATTTGTAACTGTAATGAAATACATTTTTAAAGCAACCCTCCCAACCCTTGTAACAGCTATGTACTAATAAATAAATAAAAAAATCACATTTTTTGACATACCCCTTTTTTTCTGACTGCTGTTGCTTGCTACTGATTCTCATCTTTTATTTGAATAAACAAAAGATTTCTTTATGTCGTTTTGTTCAATTCAACAGAACAGTGATGTCAGTCACTTTGATTGCTACACACATTTATGATGTTCATTTGACACCTCTTCAATCTGAAAAAGAATTCAAAGAGTGTATTCTTGGAAAATAAAAATAAGAAAGCAGAATATAAAGTCAATTACAAATAATGGCATCTGTACCACACTTAGATTTTAAAAAGTAATGTGGCCACTGAAGCTACAAATGGATGCTTCTGCGATGCATCTTTTTGGAGAGTGCAAGGTGCGAGAAACCCTTTCATGCTAATAAAGAAAAGTGGAGATTGATTTGACTCAGAAGCACTGAAGCTTCACTAAAGCAGTAAGATGTTGCAAGTAATAAGGTGAGGCAGAAGCCTTCTATTCATAATGCATTCCCTCTCTGTAAGACTGCAGTTTCTACCTGGAAAATGGAGACAACTTAAAAGGAACTTCATAAAGACAGAGGGATATTTCATTATGTGCCACTCTCAAGTCAACAGAGTAGCAGAAATGTGCTCATAATCATCTTCATGCTAGTGAAAGACTGTTTACATGTCACCGCACCTTCCAGCATCTACTTTATTGCCTTTTGACACATTTGTTTAATACAAGTTAAAAATGCCTAAAACGTAATGTTTCTCTGTGCATTTTTCATTATCTTTTTAATTTCCTTTGAATAACCAGCTCATAGGCTATGCATGTTACCCTGGACATTTCATCCAATTTCTTTTGAAAAATCATAGTAATAATTAAATATTTGACAAAGTCTTCAGTCTTCAGTTAAATTTATTGTACGCTAATAATTGACTAATACAGTATGTGTTTAAAAGCACACAATTTTAATTATTTGCTTGACACAAGAAGACAGATTTTAAACAAATGCTGGGTTATAAATTGTAGTCATACTTGCATGCTGTTTCTTGAAAGCTGATTTACTATGGAATAATTAAACCATATGGGTTGCTATAATTTGGAGAATGAAACTTAATTTGAGCTTGAAACATGGCATGTAAGTATATTTCAATCAAGCTAGGGATATTCATTGTTGAACTATGGTCTTTACTGAAATTTATTAAATATATGGGCTGTATTGAAAGTCAGTGACTTTACAGTTACATCAGTATTTAAACCAGGAAAGTTCTCCATGTTCATGCTCAGCTTACCCTGTCCTTAAAGACAGCACCTCTGTTTGCAGCAAACTCCGTCCTGCACACAACTCCTATGCATCTGTATTAGAAGTGGTAAATCATTAGTTACATCTGGAGTACTAGCCTGTAAGTATGCATGTCTAACACAACTCTGAATACAGTCATGTGTTCATTTATAGAGGAAATATGGTGCAGGAGTTTTTCCTTATATATTTAATTCAAATTAAAGCACGACATTTTAAAACAATGCTGGTGATAACAGAGGATACAGCAAATTTACACTGTTATACAAGCTGTACACTCACTACTTTACATTGCAGCAAGTGTGTATGTATGTATACACACATACACACACATACACACACACACACACACACACACACACATACATACATATATATATATATATATATATATATATATATATATATATATATATACACATACATACATATATATATATATATATATATATATATATATATATATATATATATATATATATATATATATATATATATAAAATGTTCATTTCTGTATATATATATATATATATATATATATACAGAAATGAACATTTTAATACTCACTTAGATATTCCCCACATGATTGTATTTCAGAAAACAAAGGGAGAAGAAAATATTTCATCCATTCACAGCATCAAAGAACCTCTCTGGATTAGAAAAGCTGTGTGGCATTTTACAATGATGGCAGTGAATTCCATCAATCCATCAATGGGCTCACTGCTATGGGATAATCTAAAAAGCACACAACTGACATTCTGATGTTAATTCGGATTTATTCATGACAACAGAGCTGCCTGGCTGACTGTCACCAAACCTAGAACGTTTCACTGGAATAAAAAAGAAATTATCATGAGAAAAAATAGCTCTTTCTACAAAAAAAACAACAAGAAGAACAACACTGACAAGAGATTTTTAAGACAAAAGATGTGATTACATTGATAATAATGTATTAATACTTATTAAACTAATGTTTTACGTTGATTAATTAATACACAAACTAATTCTTAGCGTATTCTGGGTGAAAATCAGAAACAATAAACAAACAGTGTCAAAAACCAGAGAAGCAATAATCAACAAAGGCTTGGTAACATCAGAGACAAAGGGTAACTGAGTGTATACTTTGCAGTGTTCATGATTGAGTCTCCTTTTAAAGCGTCCTGTGTGTGTGAACATGCGTGTGTGAGTGTGTGTGTGTGAGTGTGTGTTTGTGTTTGAGCCCAGGTGTGCTCAATCAGAAGCTGGGTGACTGAGAGGGAGGCAGTGTGTCTGTGGTCTGGGGAGTGTAGTCTGAAGCAGCCATGTTTGTCCAAGGTATCTGTTGGGAAGTCTGTGGTTTGCTGTGATATGACACTGCGAAATAAGTTAGTTCTTCTTATCACTTTCATCATAGACAGTTTCATTATAAACAGTCATTCCCTCACAAGCATCTCCTTTTTTTTATCACCTTTTTAATAAGACAAAAAACACAGTTTGTCATATTACTGAAAAACAGGGAAATGCAAAGTCCTATGTCCTGAAGACTTTTCCATTTTAGAAAAGATGCGCCACCCAAGAGTCCTTCTTCTTAATGATTTACGTATCAATGATTCTGTGTTTTTCTTTGTTAAATTACAATTTTATATATATATATATATATATATATATATATATATATATATATATATATATATATATATATATATATATATATATATATGTTTATTATTACCCTTAGATTACGTATATCAGGGGTGTCAAACTCTGCCAGAGCCACCTCAGCATGTTTGTGGGACATTCAAGGGCCAAAAACAAAGTGTACATCAGATTAGGAAAGGGTGTTTCTAGGAAAGAGAAGTGCTAACCAACTATTAAGTCTATGGACTATTAGGTAATAATATTTACTATACTGATTGTAATAAATGCTTTTTATGAATGCATTTCTTTCTTTATCACATTTTATTGATGCATGTTTTCTGTTTCTGATCGAAAGTTACTAACCAGACAGCTACAATACAAGCACAGAGATGCTGAGGTGACAGCCGGTGAAGTAACCTGTTGGAGTTTACTATAAAATAGATCAGGATTTATAATAAAAAGTGCAAAAATAAGGTTTTAATCTTGTTCAGTGGAACTGTCATTAAGCTATTTTATGGCAACGTTTGACTTTACTTTGAAAAGACCATTTGACGGTAGGTTGTACCATCCATCCATCTTCTATACCGCTTATCCTTCTTCAGGATCACGGGGGAACCTGGAGCCTATCCCAGGGAGCATCAGGCACAAGGCTGGGTACACCCTGGACAGGGTGCCAATGGTAGGTTGTACCTTAAATGAAGAAATAACAATTTTGTGTCATCACAGTGCCTACTGCTGTCTGACATCCTCCTCAGAGATCAGGAAAATAATTGTGGTTTTATTTTGTACACGTCCTCATCCCGCTGAAATAAATTTTTGGTTATGTCACTGCCAGCGTAGCACACGGCATGCTTCTGAACCCATTTTGGACATGTCACTTACATCTAGATTTTTTTTATCATATTTCGACAGTCTCTTGGTAATCTCACTTTCATCTGAGTGAGGTTTGTTGATCTTATATATTGAAATAATTTTTTAAAAACCATTAATAATTATAACAAAAACGATAAATGGTATGTAAAAGTTATGTTGATTTAATGGATTTACATTTATTTTGAATAGCACCTACTGTAAAATTATGAGAACACTTGCTGTGTTAATTCACCTGCAGTGGAAATGAAAACTTCAGTCGCTAGATTTTTAAGCTAACAATAGTTCGACCCTCCACTATTTGATGGATGGTCCTGTCAGAGGGGCAATTGTGTGGTGGTCACGTCGGTGGAGACTTTGAAAAATTCTTTATTTATGGGTTTCCATCAACCACATACAGCTAACATGAAAATGTGGCATTTGGTAGGTTCTAGGCAAAGAAGGTACAGCCTTTATGTCAACTACCATAAGGACTAAATCCGCTTTTGAAAATTAATAAATAAATGAACTTAGTTTATTTAGCTTTTAAATAAGCTAATAACATTCATAATTTACTTAATTAAAAAAGATATTTGCATCTCTCTGTCTGGAATAAGAGGCTCAACATATTAAACCATTTTTAGTGTTGTCATGTCTAAAATGGTCTCAAGATGAAGGTCTGAACATGTTACTTTTAATTGATGAGGTGCTGCTTCAGTGTGTCTTGAAGTGCAGACTTGTGCTTTTGGCTCCTGGGAGATTCATTAGTGTTCATTTGTCCCTCTGGCTGCTGTCAGTGTGCTGATGTTGCCACTGACCAACAGATAAAATTCCTTTATTCCCCTGATAATTACCCTGGCTCTGTCAAAGGCTGATAAGTTCAGCAAGGCATTTCTGTGAGTCTGTGAGCCCCACATAGACCAGTTGCACTGATCTACAGGCCACATTCACAAATTATCTACCATTAGACAACACTATAAAGCATTTATAGACTCTCATAGCTCCAAAGCGCAAATATATTTGATAGGACTGTTTGAGTTTTAATTTACAGTAAATACACACATAGACATCATATACACTATATGGCCAAAAGTTTGCGGACATCTTACCATCACATTCATATATACTTATTGAACAGTTCATTTCAAATTTGGTTCCCCTTTGCTGTTATAATAATCTGCATTCTTCTAGAAAGGCATTCCACTAGATTTTGGAGTGTGGCTTTGGGGATTTGCTCATTCAGCTGGTTCATCTGGTGGAATGACTGGTTGGAAGCAGGAAGCTGAGTGGCAGCATAGTTGAATGTTTTTTTTCTTCTATTTTTTTGCTCATCAAAGCAGCATTAACTCCGTGCCAACTCCCATTAAACAGATGGCTGCTGCTCAGGGAATCAGATGTATTCACTAAGAACACCAGCAAATGCTAACACTCTATATATCAACAGACACTGTGTGTGGGTTTCTGGGAGTGTAAGTGAGTGCATGTGTAAGTAAGACTGAAGAACCAGGCAGACAAGCAAAACAATGATGGGCAGGGTAGGGCCTGCTTCATGTCCCTGTATGTGGGCAAGCCACTGGCTGGTACAGGAGCTGTGCCAGTGGTTTGGGAAGCACAGGATTCTTAACATGCCCCTTGATACCTCAGAGCAATGGCTGATGGAGCAGTTTAACCACACACTCACTACACAGTTTGTCTTACTCATACTCAGACCAGCAGCAGCAAGATTTTGGTGAGCACCCACCCATGCTATTTTTCACTTGTCAGACCACTGTACAGGAGCCCACAGGTTGCACCCTTTCAAGGCCACTTTCAAGTTGTGATATCGGCTTAGAGCCCCCCTCAACCTCCTGAGCATGACCCGGGTGGGGTTCTAGAAAAGGCAATTCTGGCAAAGTGAGAGAGTCTTGGTCTTTAATCCTCACCATGGGAAGGGTCACTCCTCTAACTCTCTTGCCAGGCTTGAGATGGGAAACATGGAATGAGGGTGAAAATTGACTGTGATGTAGTAGGTCTAACTTGTACAGTCATGTTGAAAAATATGTATACCCCATGGAAACTGTTGTCATTTTTGACAAATTTTGAACAAAAATTAAATTTTGGTGTTCTTGGAGACTTCTCTTTGCATCAGACGGTCTGCTCTTGGACTGGATTTGCTTAGATTGCTAGTCCTGGTCAAACTGGCATTTGAAATCTGCACCACTTGTAGATGATTTTCCTTACAGTGGAATGATGTATTTCAAATAATTTGGAGATCTTTTTAAATCCCTTGCCAGACACATAGGCATCCACAACCTTTTTTTATGAAGGCCTTACAGAACTCTTTAGGTCTTGGCATGATGACACCAAACGCCACAGTTACAAAGAGAACACCAGACACTAGATGTGAGAGATTTAAAAAAGACAGGTTCCACCTGCACTCCCTAAGCAGGTTCTAATCACTGGCACCCAATCTTGGACACATGATTCTAAATTTATAGATTTGAAGGTGTGATAAATGTAGGGATGTACTTACTTTTTTCCATGTGATTGATCTGGTTTTCTGTTAAATTCATTGAGAAAATTACTACAAAATGTCAATATTTTGTGTCATTTGACAGAAAGTGTCACCTTTGTTAAAAGGCAATGTTTCTAAGATAATCAAATGTTTGCTTGTCCAAATATGTTAAAAAAAAAAAAAATGCAATTTCCATGGGCTGTACTCATTTTCTCACATTTTCTCACTGTATGTTACTTCATTGATGTTCCAGAGGATCTTGTAGGGGCTGAAGTATCAGGGATTGAGTTTTTTACATCCTTGGACTGTCTGGCTGGAATTGGGGGATTCTCAATGGTGTCAGTCTGCAAACTCTTTGTAACTTTGAGAAACTTGCTCTAGGCGCTGGTGTGTCTTCTCCCATACTTGCTAACTCTGCCTAAACCATTCATCTACTGTGTATGAGTCCGAGGGATTGGTGTTCTAAGGAAACAATGGTGGCTGGTAAGTTAAAACACACTGGAAGGGAGTCAGTTGCATCGCGGTGTGGCGGAGGGTGTTTTGTGCATATTCAGCTCATGGGAAAAACTGAGCCCAATCCCCTTGGATCTCTGAGCAGAATGTTGGCAGAAATCTGCCAGTCTCATGACTACCTTGCTTAACTTGTCAATTGGACTGTGGGTGATAGCTTGACATGAGGCTCACTGTGTCACCCAGCTTCTCCATAAAGCTGGCCCAGACTCTAGAAGTGAATTGGGTAACCCAGTCACTTACTATGTACTCTGGGATCCCAAAATACCCAAATGTATGGGTAAATATGAACTCTGCAGTCCTGAAGGTGGTGGGCAGGCTAGGAAGGGGAATAAAATGTAGAGACTTTGAAAACCTGTCACTGATGACCAATATCACAGTGCTGCCATCTCAGGGAGGTCAGTGATGACATCTGTGGCAATTCGGGACCAGGGCCATTGAGGTGTGGGTATGGGCAGGAGCATTCCTGTGGGCAGCATACTTGGCACTTTAGCCTGGGCACAAACTGTTCATGAGGAAATAAAATGGTGAATATTGGTGATCATGGTGGGCCACCAGTACTTAGCCTTCAAGAGATGATAGGTTGTTTGGGTCCCCAGATGCCCAGTAGCTAGCACTGTGTGTGCCCTGGTGATGAGCCTACACCTCAGGTTGGGTGGTATGAACCTTCATACTGAAGTGTAAGAGATTTATTTGACTATGTCCTAAGTGATAGTTCTGAAAAAACAGGAGGGTAGTATGGGTTTGGTGTTCAGATCTTTGTCAGTGGAGGGATGTAGATGGAACAACGAGTCAGCCTTAATATTTCTGGATCCTGGTCGATATGAAAGCGTGAAATTAAATGTGAAAAATGTGAGTTCAGGCTCGGCCAGGTTTTGGTGGTGCTCTCCAATCAGCTTTCCTTAGTCTGCCATGGCGTTGTGATACCATGACTCTGCTGCATCCATGGTGAGGCAAAGTAATCTGTCATAGAAGGATCCAATTGCAGTAGAGAGTTCTATTGAAAATTAATTATGTTTGTATGCCACACTGCAGTCTGGGAGTCTGGGAGTTCTCAGTCGATTCTCGCATTTGTGTGACAACCTTTTTCTGACTATTGTAAGCTGATTGGCTAACAATTAGCATAGGAGGTCCAAATACAAGAATTTTCAATTATTTTCTCATATACACTTCAGAACTTCCAAACTAAACAGCTTTATCAGTTGTTATGGAATTATTATTATTATTATTATTATTATTATTATTATTATTATTATTATTATTATTATTATCTAAAACAAAATAGATTTTACATAGATGTGAGTGAGAACACTTATTCACAACAACATCAGTGTATATGCAAAACATGCTGTATTTGAAACCAAGTGGATTTTTACCTAACTTCTTTGTTTGATTCAATGTGATATTTATGTGACAGACCAGTGTGCGTATATGGGCAAGATACTTGATAACAAAAAGTGTGGTTGTACAAATGTATACATAGCTGTTTATCTCTTTTCAATTGTGCAGCAATGCTCAGAAGTAAATGGCTTGAGTAATTGGATAGATTAGATTGACAGAATGAGGAGGAAACCATGCAATAGAAAAAAACACCTAAAGTAAAGTGTTTTCCTGGTCAATACCACAGGCTTTTCTCTTACAAAGAGAGCAGACACATTACAGCCAGCTAATTTCTGCTTATCAGATACAAAGCTCCAAATCTCAGAAATCCCTCAATTTAGGGAACAATCTCATAAATATCCAAGGGACTTAATTTTTTTTTTTTTTAAATGAGGTTTGCTTTATCAATCTTTTTTTATTTCATTGAATAAAGAAAATCAATAGAATTGATCTTCTTTTTTTGTTGCTTTTTGTTTGCTTGCCTGTTTTGTGATTTTTTGAGCAGTATAGTCCAGAGGCATTGCTTAGGTGACTTGGCAGTCCTATCTGAAGGTACAGAAACCCATCTGAGATGTACTGTGGTGTTATCAGTGTGGAATGCTTAGACAGTGAATCTAAAGTTGGTAAATCAACAAATAATAAATCTCACCAAGTGTGTGAACTTGAGGAACATTACATTGATCTTAATTGTAGTGTCCTATAAGTTCTAACGAATGTCTAATTCATAACTAAGTCTGCCAGTGTAGTGCCTCTAGTAGAAAGAACACAATAAAGATAATAATAATATACTGAAGTCTGAAGTGTGCTGAAGTGTGTGAATTTCTGAGTTTGAGTGCTATTATGTGATGCAAGTGTGAGTGCTATTATAATGCTCAGTTTTGAGTTCTGCTGATCTTTTAGATGACATAGATAAATCAGACAAAGACAGAAAAAGTTCTTTAGAACATTATGATAATGGTGTACACTGGGTCCAGTGTATTAGTAATTCTGTCAGCAAGGCTGTAAGATCAGACCATTCATTGATCAGGCCTGTTGTCTGCATTCATCTTAGCTAGGAAAATCACTCCATAGTCATTCCTTTTTAAAAGAAAGCCTTTGTCAGTCAGTTGAGGTGAGTTAAAATGTCACTTTGCCATGGTAACAATGAAGATAGTAGGAGCTGAAAGGTTGACACATGGAGATAAACACCCTCGCTGCCATGGTCACTAAGACCTCTTCACTTTCTTCCTACATAACCAATATGAGCTGATTTGCATTGGTTTTGCAAGTCAATCCTACCTTTATTCCTCCCATCTTCTGTCTCTTAAATGCATGTACAAACAAGATCAATGTTTAGTTACATAAGAATGGTCTGCATCAGAACTTTTTTCCTCAGTACAATATGATACTAAAACAATTAATCCTATAAAAAAAAATCATATATTAAAAGCTCTATAAGTTGGCGGGGATTGTCAGGGTATCACCTCCACTTAAACAAGTAGAAAAATATACTATATGGCCAAAAGTAGTGTTGGGCCCGAGTCCACCTTTGTTGAGTTTAATTCAAGACCAAGTCCTTAACCAATTGAGTCTGAGACCAAGGCCAAAAGGGGCCGAGTTGGACTCAAGTCGAGTCCTTAATGGCCGAGTCAGAGTTGAGTCCAGCGGAGTCCAGAAAGTAATTAAATTGAAAAAAGATTTGAATGCTCAACATTGAACAGTTAAATTAATATTTTAACATTCACAAACCAATGGAAATATAAATGTAACAAAAAACACCACTATTACATCTTGCCATTGTCTGTAATATTTTTATCTCATGTCATCAGCACCTCAACTAGTTTTCTATAAAAAAAGGTTTCAAAGAAAAAAAGGGATATAGAGGTATATGTAGAACCTTTATTATATTACAAGTGTATGAAAATACAAATTAACCTGTTTTGTTATTGTATCACACTATATTGTGTCCTCCAGTTTGAGTTGACATTTCAATAATTTGATGCCTCTCCCCCACAGTTATATAGTCTGAGAGATAGAGAGTACAGGGTAGTTGCATTAAGCAGCATGTCATGCCAAGAAGCTTCATGCTTTATTACTGTTATTAATCTGCGTATGAATGACAATAAACTAATTTATGAACACAGCTATATTCTAACTTTTTTAATTTTAATTCTAAAAAGAAATCCTGATCAGTGAGGTTTATGATATTTACTACATTAAGAAGTATAATACTGTGCAAAAGTTTTAGGCACCCTTTTTTTTAGTACAAACTTTGTTATAGATTTTTTATTTTATGACTTCTACATTATAAAGTCAGTACATATTACATTCCCAAACATTAGCTTTCTAGCACAAAATTAAAAGTAACAGAAACATTTTGTTTGTCATTAACGAAAGCAGCATATAACGTAAGAGACCACTTTTCAGACAAAAAACACAATGAAGACTGCTGGGTTTTGCTGAAAAAATAAGTCAAAGTCTCCAGAAGAATATATAAATTAATAAATACATTTATTTCTTTATTTATAAAAAGGGGTCACAATGAAGCAGCTTCGCTCTTGGCTCTCTCACTTCTCAGCCAATCCACCATCTCTGACTCCAAGTAGCCAGAGGGGGGAGCCAGTGAGAAGGAGAGCGCTCCCTCACGCTGCAGAAAACTTCCTTTTTTCCTAGAAGTGCACCATGAAGTGTTATGCTTCTGGGGAAAGCCGTGTTTATAACCCTGCTATGTGTCACTATTTGGACACTGGTGGAATAAACAGTACAGCTATTTTGCTATACCTCTTTCCAGCGACAGCAGCAAAATCAGGTGGCTGGCCTCACCATCCAGGCAGTGTAAGACCACCTCGGCATTGGTTAACAAAGTCTATTCAGCAGTGGGTCTTGCTTTGGGTCTTAGCATACAATGGCAATGTGGTGGCAGGCCTACCAGGCAGACCTGCTGAACTATGAGGGAGGCACAGAAGATGAGTGTGGCGGCCTGCCTCCCCCGCAGAAAGCCACAGATGCAGCCTGCTAGTAGGCCTGTTTTAAAATGATAATCAGTGCCGAAAAGAAAAAAGAATGTCCTGAGGGTCTGCGGAGGGAGGTATCACGGGACAAGAGGTTGTTAGGGCAGAAAGCCCCCAGTATTACTGTAGAGCTCCCCTAGCCAATGTCATCCCAAGTTTTCAGTATCTCTGGTCAGAGAGCTGTCACAGGGCAATGAAAATCTGATTTTTTCCCTCTAACAAAATGTGGAAAGATAACGTCACTAAAGATCATCTGGCAACATGGTAAATACTGCCAAATGTGTCTGCATGGATTCTGTCATCTATAGAAAAGGGTACCAGGTCCAATTCATAGCTTGACACCCCCTCCATTTCAGAGGCATGCTCACCACAGTAGTCAGCACAAAGCAGAACCCGATATTAGCCCAGGAAGTAGATCTCTCTTGGACAAAGGGGCCATAGAACATATACCTCATCTCTGAGGGAGGCCATTATTTCCTGGTCCACAGAAAAGATGGGGTATGTGGCCAGTTTTAGATCTGTGTCATCTGAACCGCACGTTTTGGAAATACAGTTTCAGGATGTTGATGCTCAAATGTATCGTTTCACAGACTCAGTTTAAGGATTGGTTTGTGACGATAGATGTAAAAAGGCACACATTCCATTGCGCAGTCACAGGAAGTTACTGAAGTTCAAATTTGGAGTGTGTATCAATATCAGTTCTTCTTTTCAGTCTAGCTTTATCCTCTCGCACCGTCCTAAAGTGCTCCTTTGTGACTCCAGGGCATCCATGTGTTTACCTGGATGACTGAATATTTCTAGCACAGTCCAGGGAGTTTGGTTATTCAACAGCGAGATTTTGTTCTCACCCATGTGAGGAGCTTGGGGCTCAGGTTGAACCTCAGGGAAAGTTGCTTCTCCAGTCGAGAGCAATTTTTTTAGGGGTTACATGAGATTCAAGTACAATGAGGGCATATCTGTCAACAACACATGTAGGGCAATCCAATCAACATTGAGCAAGATAAGATTATGTCTGGACATCCCCTCCAGTTTCTATGGAGACTGTTGGGGCTTATGGCAGCAGCAGCCAAAGTCATACCATCGGGCCCATTGCATATGAGACCATTCAGTGGTGTCTGAAAGTCGGGAGTTTCATCCAAGGACAAAACCCCTGAGAGTATTAAAGGTCACACGGTGATGCCTACACGCTCTGCAAATTTGGAGGTGTCCCCACTTAATAGCCTTGAGTCACATTCTAGTGGCATCTCTTATCAAATGACGGTAATGTCAGATGCCTCCCTCATGGTCTCTGGAGCGGCTCTCATCTAGTGTGGCATAAAAATCACCTAGAAGTGTGGGCCATTCTCCTAGCACTGAATTCCTTCTCAGTTGAGAGGTCACCATGTGTTAGACAATACAATGGTGGTCTCATATATACAGTGGGGAAAATAAGTATGGAATGCATCAACATTTTTTTCAGCAAATATATTTCCAATGAGATTATTCACATGAAATTTTCACCAGACATCAGTATTAAGTCAAGAAATCCACAAATATAAAGAATTCACAACATTAAAGTCCATAAATAAAGTTGTCTGTAATAAAGTGGAATGACACAGGAAAAAAGTATTGAAGATGCTAAGAAAAAGCAGTTCTCCAAGGCAAGGTAAGGCAAGGAACCATCTGAAATGCATAGTTAGAAAGTAATTATACCTCCTATCTGTGCAAATTAATATCAGCTGGGTTAGTAAATTGATGGTCTGTAAAAACGTTTTTTGTTACCAAGGTGTCACACAAGAAACATCTCTTGATGGGTAAATGCAAAGAGCTCTCCCAAGACCTTTTCAACTTTATTGTTGTGAAACATATTGATGGAATCAGATACAGACATATTTCAAAACTTCGGAATCTTCCAGTAAGCACTATTGGGGCCATTATCTGCAAGTGGAAGCAACATCACTCCATCATAAACCGGCCACGCAAGAGCCAAGGATCACTCAGAAAGAGCTCCAGAAACACTTAGAGTCAGCAGGTACTGTCGTCACAGAGAAAACAATAGGCAATGCACTCCACTACCATAATCGCTATGCATGCTCACCCCCACAAGACTCCTTTACTAAAGAAAAGTCATGTCAAAGCTCGTTTAAAGTTTGCTACAACTCATTTGGACAAGCCTATGAAATACTGAGAGAGTGTAGTCTGGTCAGACGAGGGCCATATTTGGAGAAGTAATGGCACGTTACATCACCCTAACAACACTATACCAACAGTGAAGTTTGGAGGTTGAAGCATCATGGTGTGGGTCTGTTTTTCATTGCACAGTACTGGCAGACTTTATATAATTGAAGTCCCTTTACTGGGAGATTCTAGAGAAGAATCTGCTGCCATCCACCAGGATGATGAAGATGAGATGTGGGTGGACCTTCCAGCAGGACAATGATCCAAAGCATTCAGCAAAGGAAACTCTCAATTTGTTTCAGAGAAAAGAAATCAAGGTGTTAGAAAGGCAGTGAAAGTAGTAGTGAAAGGTTTGCTTTTCAGTGAAAGTAGAGGTGATGCTGTGTCAAAGCAGCGCATCTCTATTTGGGTGTTGGAAGCAATCTCTATCGCTTTTTAGGCGTGTGGTCTCGCTATGCCTCTAGGCATAGGGGCTCTTTCCACTGGGGGGATGCCTCCTCGAAGGCTTTATCTAAGGGATACCCTTACAGGAAGTGTGTGCTGTGGTGGAGTGGTCTATGCCGCACACATTCATTTGGTATAACAGTTTGGCCTTATGGGCCAGCTCATATATGGTTCTGAAAGGGAACGTATGGGTTATGCATGTAACCCTGTTGTCTGAGAAGGGAACGAGACATTACATAGCTTGGTCATACTGAGGCATGCCTGTGAATCGTGTCTTTGCTTCAGATAATAGAGGCTGATGACGTGGTTTACAGGTGGTGTTTTATAGTCACGGTGTTTTAAATGCCACGTCCCCTGAACACGGCAGGCCGATAAATAGGCCTGATTTAACACAGACTTCAGATAGTGGTCACACACGAGGGCACTTCCCACAGCATGAAGGTCACACAACGTCTCATTCCTTTCTCAGGGAACAGGGTTACCCAGTAACCCAGAGGTTTTATCAGGTAGGTCTACCAGTATTCAATTAAGAAATAGTATGAGAACTGAATAAACCAAGTAAAGCAAGACCAAAGTGCAGTATATATATATATATATATATATATATATATATATATATATATATATATATATATATATATATATATATATGTATGTAGTGCAGTGGCTGCTGGGAGCTGTAGTCCAGAGTAGCCTCCGAGATGTCCATGACAACTGACAGACCTCCGATTATTTTCACTACTGTTTACATTCACTTAAGACATAATCGACTGTGTTTGCATGAATATTCGGCCAGACCAGCATTTTGACATGATGTGTGTGTATTTATTTGACCATTCAACTATAATAAACAGCTAAAGAGAACTAATTTCAGTAAGCATATGATGAGGTGGCTTTCTGTGTGCACGTTTCAAGTGTGTGCGCACAGAAAGCCCCTGGTCAGGCAGGGAGGCATTCATGAATTTCTTGTTATCTTAATTTTATGTTGTTATTGATTTTTTATCTTTCTTTTCATGTTACATGTGACGCGGACCCGTGTGTACATAAAACATTTCAGAGTCCAAAATGTCTGAGTCCGTGTCAAGTTCGAGTACAAAGTTACCCAATTGCGTGACAAGTCCACGTCCGTTCATAATTGGACTTGAGTCTGAGTCCAGGATCGAGTACTCCAACTCTAGCCAAAAGTTTGGAGACACTTGACCATAATACTCATACATGCTTTTTGAACAGATTTCAGTTTTTTGATCCAGATTTAAAGATACAGATTTAAAAAGATCCCATTTTTGCTGTTATAATAATCTCCACTCTTCTGGGACGGCTTTCCACTAGATTTTGGAGCGTGGTTGTAGGGATATGTCCATTGAGCTGCAAGAACATTAGTGAGGTCAGATGTCATGCAAGAAGGCCTGTGGCACAGTCATCATTTCACTTCCTCTCAAATGTGTTCACTGGGGTTGAGGTCAGGGCTTTGTGCAGGCCTCTTGAGTTCTTTCATTTTGGAAAGCCACTTCTGTCACCTTGGTAAATCCTGTATTTAAAGCATTTTAACAATTTAACCTAAGAGAATACCTATCCAGATGTTTTATGGCTAGTTTAATTGTAATACTGTACATACAGATAAATTCACCTCTACTGTTGTTCAAAGTTCTTCTTGCCTGTGGTGCAGTATCAAAGTTCAATGAAATCAAACTAATGTTAGAGTGAGAAAGAATGCTCCAGGAGAGTTTATATTGAAACCAGATCTTATTTTTTTGAAACTAGACCAGTGCAATGCAATGACAGCAAGTGGGGGAAGAGAGAGCAATAGACAAAATGATCTGTGTAGTGGCTTAATACACTGTATACCATGTTCTATTGAAATTCATTCAGTAAAAAAGACCTAGCAAATTAAGAATAATCATAGAGTGTTGGGTTTAATTTTTTTCACTGCTAACATGTCTACATGCTTACTCACTGTCAAGAGCTCATGGAAATAACTTGGCAAGAGGGATAAAAGAGCAGTCTAAACAAGCCAGGTTTTAAAGTTGTAGTGAAGGAAATTCAGGCTACTTTCAGTGAGTCATATAATTTAGCTAATTTGGCTCAGTTTATGGAGTTTGTCTTCAACAAAAGGTAGTAAACTGCTGGCACTTATCAATTTCACAATCTCACAGACAGGTGACATAAGGGTTGAATCTTTTGGCTCCCAAACTGCTCATTCTTTTTTCATCTCAACCAGACCAAATTTGTGATCTTATGAACAGTGACTGTTCTTTGCTTAAGCCATTCACACACTTTTTTGCGAACTAGTTAAAGCACATATGCAGTTTTGCTAAATATAAGGTATTTGGTGATTTGTCCACTGCAACAAATACTTATTTAAAGATAAATCCTTAAAGTTCTCATTTTAAACAGTATACACATTTTAAATAAGTAATGATTTGAATTACATCAAAGTCACAACAACAGCATTCTCATACTTATGGGAAGACCCAGATTATTTAATTTTTTTAAATATTTTTTTTTTTTGGGAGGGTGTGGGTATAAGGCAACTATTGTTGTGCCCAAAAATGTTAATGTTCCTGCAAATTGATGAAGTGTTGTCTATAAATAGTCTGTTTTGTGGTCAATATGATAATACAACGACACAATAATGGGGCACTTAGCTATTTGAATAAGAGGTCAAGAATACTTATATGCATATGTATGTCAGGTGTAAAATAAATACAATAAAATATCAATCAGATTATCATTTGAAGGGAAGAGACAAATAAACATACAATGCTATTTAGTGTAGAAGACGACACTGAAAGAATTAAATAGATCACTTAGAATATATGCTTGCATCACAGTGTCATCAAAAAAATGGCCACAACATAATAAATACACTTGTATAGTATTCGGTGTGTAATTGTGAATCTGGTGCTTTCAAAGGATACTTTGTTTATGTGTGTAGGCAGAAGGATTTATTATCAGTGAGCATTTTATTTCGAGTATGTCACTTATGAACTTCACTAAATTGGTGGATGCTGGAATATAGTATTTTTGCGCACACAAAGCATTTGTATTGCTTTATAAAAGTGAGATTGAAGAATTGGAGTCACAAGGATTACTTTTACAATGCCTTTATGAACTTTTTGGAACTTGAAAGTTTTTGGTTAATTGGACTGTAAATGGAGGGACAGAAATCTCCCAGGTTTCATTGAAAATGTCTTCATTTGTGTGCTGAAGATGAACGAAAGTCTAATGGGTTTGGAATGACTGCCTAATAAGGGTGTACGTGGCTGCCATTCGGCCAGCCACACCACTATTGATGGAGCCTCTGTGGGACAACATCCTCTAACTTCGAGGGATATGCATGGTGTCAGGCGGCTGAGGCACATCTGCAGACCACGCATACCTTCCTGGGACCTTTCTGTGGTCCTGGAAGGTCTGTCAGGTCCCACATTTGAGCCCTTAGTGTCAGCCTCTGAGAAGCTTCTGACACTAAAGGTAGCTCTTTTGCTGGCCCTGACATCTCTCAAGCACGTAGGAGATCTACAAGCTCTCTGTTGCCCCTTCCTGCCTTTACTTTACTCCTGGATTAGCCACGGCCTTCCTGTATCCTAGGCCGGATTACATTCCTAATGCGCCTACATCTGCTTCCCACCCAGTAGTGTTGCAGGCTTTCTGCCCTCCTCTGTTCCTCATACCAGAACAAGAGAAATTGCACCGACTGTATCCAGTAAGGTTTCTCTGTACTTACATCCACCGCTCAGGCCAGTGCCATAAGTCAGAGCAGCTGCTGGTTGGCTTTGGCGGCGACAGCAGAGGTGATGCTGTGTTGAAACAGCGTATCTCTAATTGGATAGTGGAAGCTATCTCTATCACTTATGAGGCGCGGTCTCACTATGCCTCTGGGCATAAGGGCTCATTGTACTAGGGGGTTGCCTCCTCGAAGGCTTTGTCCAAAGGGGTATCCTTACAGGATGTGTGTGCTGTGGCAGGGTGGTCTACGCCACACACATTCATTCGATTTTACAGCCTGGATATACATTCCGGCTGCCAGTAATTTGATATGTGGTTTTGAACAATTTTTTACTAAATCTTGGTGACTTAATAAAAGTAATTTATTTGTTCATCCATGTCTCTTGTCCTGTTAAGGGAAAAATCTGTGTAGCCTATTTGTTGGGTTCATTGATGGGCTGGTATTCCTTGGTTGGGAGTTTGCAAGTGGCGTAGTCATTGTACTGTGATTCTTAAGTAATTCCACTTCTCACCACACATGATTAGCAAAATGGAAGCTTGGAAAACTGTTAACAAAGAATGCTGCTTATTTAAGGACCATGTTAAATTTTTGCCACTGAGTTCATTGTTTTTAGTTTCAGAGTTTTTTTCTTCTTTCTCATTGTATATATATTTTTTTCAAATTGGCATGGCCAATTTGGTCCCTGCATGTGGCATCATTGGGATTCTAATTAGAGATAGAAGTTAAACAAGGGAGCAATTACAAGTATTTCTTTTCTTTAATTATAGACTGTATGTTTATATCATTGTGACAAATGTGTGGATTGTTCATAAGATTAGAATTTGCTACTATATTACCTGACATTAGCACAGTGGTTAGCTACCCACAGCTCCAGAGTCCCTTGTCCCTTGCTTGATCCTGAGCTCTGTGGAGTTTGTTCTGACTGTACGATTCGATATATGAAGTGGATCAATGTCTCCTAAAAACATTTTTGTAGTGTTTTTGAGAATAACTTGCTATGCACCACAGTAAGTGTGGAAGGTCTCTTAAAGTATTTGACTTTTTCTCAAAGTCAATTTGTCCTGAAGTACTGCTAAGGCACTTGCAAAGAGCTAAATAAAAGATTTATAAAGGCTGTCACAGCATCTAATGGTGCAAGCTGACTTGCGAACATCTGCTTTCTCTTTATATGCTGTGGATAGGGACAGTTTCCAGGGACAGGTTGACTTAGATGCTCTGCTGCTGCTGTATAAGGGCAAATATATCAGAGCACAGCTAAATCAGACTCCATTCTCAATCAAAAGGGTCAGATCAAACCTGGTCTGACTGCTCAGATCCACAAAAGGTTATACCCTTTTATTGACCTTTTCCTGTCTTTCATCCCACTTTTTTTATTTCAGGTCTAAAAGCTTCAAAGAGCTTTATAACAGTACTAAAACTAGTGTACAATGATTATTTAATTTAAAAGCATTGATATTGTGCAATGCTTTATTGTCTTAACTTTAGGGGCACTGCTATTAGGCAATTATTCAATCTTTTATTTTCACCTACTATGAGGATGTCTGGGGGTAGGAGTAATAGGGCAAACATCTGGCTTCATTATAAATTAGTCTGGTACAAGAAAGTTGACATCCATATTTAATTTCATATTTGCCCTAAGTTGATCACTGAGCATTCATTCTCTGCAATACTATTTTTATAGTTTGACTATCTTATTTTATTACACATGTGAGTACTGCTGAAATAAAAGAGAAACCACTCTATCTTTTTTCTCTGAAACATGGTTAAAGGCACATGTACAGTACATTAAGATCAGAAGTGAGCCCTCAGGCAGAATGTCACAGGAGATTATAACTGCAAAGGAGTCATGGACATGGGCAGTGGAAATCAACCAGGTTCAAGTGTGCTATTGTCAAAAGATGTGTTAATGTTTGGCAGTATCATAAGATTTTGCATGTGATCACAATAAATAAGTAATGCTGTGCTACACCAAGCAAGTTTTGAAATTTATTGTGTAAAAAAATTGGGTACTGTGCTGGTTTTTTATCACTACTGCCAAGACAAATGCACCTGACACTGATACTATGGACCTGCCAATGCTAACAACATCGAACTTCACCAGCTGAAAGCATTGCATCCAATAAAAAGACAGGGAAATGGACTGATAGGGATGGCTTCCTGTTTCAACTCACCAGCTTCCACATCAGGGATAGCTTGCAGCAACATAATGCAATACCATGCAATCCTGGACGTGGGGAATGTTGATGAGTGCATATCCCTTGCTATGAAGGGAAGTAGAAAGGCATCCATTGTGTGTATGTGTGGCCTGTTTTTTTTTCTGTCAGAGAAGGCAAGTTTCGCTGTTTTGTTTCCAGAGCAGCTAAGGGAGTCTGCAGGTGTATGTGAGGATTGGACATGATTTCTGATGTTACAAGCAACTGGATAATCAACTAAACACATAGGTTCCAGTTAGGAATACGCACTTGCCGCTGGTACACCATTGTGGCGATTTCACCATTGAGTTTCTCCAAAGCTGGAATGCTGGCACAGACAGGAGTGGACTGTTGGAGCAGATCTAATATTTGTTTTGTGTATATAGCCAAGTGAATTGACAAGATAAAAGCCTTATCTTAATCTTCTTCTTCTTTTTTTTTTTTAAATAAGGCCATTTTTTTTCTTGAATTGTTTAAACTGTGCCTTGTGATAATAAAGTACAGAATTTTTTTCCTACCACTGGTGTTTGTCTTATTGTGTTGTGGTGGCTTGGGATTCTAAAAAACAAAACAAAAAAAGGGGTAGACTTCTGGGGTATGCCAGACAGTTTGTGACATAATTTAATTTGGCATAGTCAGCAGGATACCTTACCACACAGCACAGCAATGATGCACAGTAGAGGAAATTCCAGTGTAGCTAACACTGCAAGTCCTTCAATAATTAACACAATAGTAAGGCCTTGGTTAAGGGGGAGGTGTCAGTGTATACCCACTTTTTCAAGGGAAGGTAGCCAAATTAAATCATCTGATCCTGGCCCTGAAGGCTGGTTCTGTTCAGAGAGAGATACAGTGCCTCATCATCCACAGACAGCCTGATCTCCTCTTTTCAGAGACCTGTGCAGAAACCCAAGCATTAGAGACAGATTATGAAGGGGAGAAGTGTGTAGTGTCCTCCAGGGAGAGGGTTCCCATTGCCAGCCCAGCAGATGGGTTATGGGTAAGTGGAAATAGATGCTCAAAATGGATGTATGCATGGAAGTACAGGAACAAACTGCGATACTTATTAAGAACTTGGTAGATGAAATCAAGCATTAGCTGTGTCCAGTCAGAGGGAAGACCCCTGTCAAGGGAACAGTTTACCCAACGAGAACACAAAACCTCTTGGAAACAAGCCTGGCAGTGGGCTGACAAATGTAGTCGTACAGTGCTGTGAAAAACTATTTGCCCCACCCTGATTTCTTCTGTTTTTGTGTATCTCATACTAAATAGCTTTAGATCTTCAAAAGAAATACAAACAAAGGCAAAAAAAAAAAATATCCAACACCTATCACCAATGTGAAAAACTAATTGCCCCCTTAAACTTAAAATCTGGTTGTGCCACTTTTAGTAGCAATAACTGCAACCAAGTGCTTCTGATAACTGGAGATAAGTCTTTCTCAGCTCTGTGGTGGAATTTTGGCCCACTTGTTGGGAGGCTGTGGCTCAGGTGGTAGAGCAGGTTGTCCACTAATCATAAGGTTGGCAGTTCGATTCCCGGCCCACATGACACAACATGCTGTAGTGTCCTTGGGCAAGATACTGAACCCCAAGTTGCTCCTGATGGCAAGCTAGCGTCTGCATGGCAGCTCTGTTACCATTGGTGTGGGTGAATGAGAACCAGTGTAAAGTGCTTTGGAACCACTAAGGTTAAAAAAAACACTATATATGTGCAGACCATTTACCACTCTTCTTTGCAGAATTGCTTTAGTTCAGCCACACTGCATAAACTGAGCTTAAACTGCCTGTTAAAAGGTCCTGCCAGGGCTTCTCAATTAGTTAAAGACAGGACTTTGACTAGGCCACTCCAAAACTTTAATTTAGCTTTTCTTTTGAGTCATTCAGAGGTAGACTTACTCCTATGCTTTGTATGACTGTATGAGTTTCAACTTATGGACTGAAGACTGGACAGTCTCCTTTAGGATTTTCTGTTAGAGAGCAGAATTCATGTTTCCCTCAACTATTGCAAGTTGCCCAGGCTCTGAAGCAGCAAAACATTAGCATACTTTGGCATAGTGTGTTATGGGGTAAGACCTTTTAACCAACTTCACATTGTTGAAAAAGTTTTTTTAAAGTTAAGTTTTTTTAAAATTTAAGTGTTGATTTGATTGAACAGGGTTTGCAATAATCAGACCTGGTTGCATCTAGTCCAGCTGAACACCATTATGAATGCAGTTTCATAGATTTGGGGAATGAGTAACTATGGGGGAAAATACATTTTCACACAGTCCCTGTTGGTATTGCATAATTTTTTTGCTTCAATATATAAAATTATAATTTAAAAACTGTATGTTGTGTCTACTCAGGTTGCCTTTGTTTTATCTTAGATTTTGTTGTAATATCTGAAAAAAATTTAGTATGAGATGGGCACAAAAACAGAAGAAATACTTTTTCACAGCACTGTATTTGCAGCATGTATAACACAGTTGGCTACATCTGACAATACTGCCATGAATGGGGAGCACCCTGTCACCCTTTAAACTAGATTCCCCAGCCTCTGTTGTGCAGGAAGCCGGGAATAGTTTTCATACGGGAGTTCACAGGCCCAATCTTATTGTACAGTGTTGATTGGATGAAGTGGAAGTGGCAGGGGTCAAAATGCCAGAAATTTTAGACACTGGCTCTCAGGCTAACCTTTTCATTAATACTTTTGTACTGAAATGGTTGAGTCACATTACACCAAGGGGGCAGAGGAACTGAATTGGGTAAGCCTGAAAATGGTTTGACTATCCCTCACATAGATTATGCTATTTTAGACTTCTTTGTGGATGGGGGAAGGTGCATGGAAAAGAGGTAGTTACTGTTAAAGATGAATTTTAAAGAGCTGAGACTGGCATTCTTGCAATTGATGTTAACATGTTGGATGAGTCTTTTCCAGGGTGACTTCCCAGTGTAGTGTATGCAATGTTACAGTGTATGCAGTGTAGCTGCCTTTCAAGTAACTGTGCCCTCTGCAGCTACAAGAAAATGGAAGTGAGCCATCACGATTTGAAGCTGAATTGCAAAGAGGAGGCCATGGACAGTAAGCTTGGAGTTGCGTGACTGACCCTATCAGCCACTGGTAGAAATGGCCCCACAGAGTGAGATTGTGGGCCCAAATCCATGAGGATAGGTGCCCAGCTCAGAGCTGCATCTTGGTGGAGGGATTTGTTGGAGACACAGAGCTGCATATGGCTAGAACTCATATAGAGAATGGTATTAGAGTTTGGTATTTGGTAAGATTTCAAACCGTGAACTCTTACTTAACTGTAATACCTCAGAGGTGGCCTTTAGCAAACATGACAAAGGTATCTCCACACCAGGCATGTGCAGTATGAGAGCTCACTCGGCAAACCCTTGATCCAGGGACTGTACAGGTGGATGTTCAACCTGCCTTAGCAGTTCTACTTCATGGTCTCTTATGTGGTGCATTAGGAGATTGCATCTTAAGAGATGCATTAGGAAAGCAAGATCAGGAATTAGGAAAGCAAGTCTGTCCATTGGTTGGCTGAGTGTGAGGATGTCTTTGGCAGATTAAGGAATGGTAAAAAAGATTGTCCCGACTTCACTAAACCATTTTACCTTTATATACTAGATGCTAGCTTTGAGGGGCTAGGGTTATAATCTATGCTAGCCAAAGCCTCCACCTACCAGAAAAAAATTATCCAAATTATATCTGTTTTAAGTTAGAGCTGTTGTGCCTTAAATGGTCAAAGTTGGGCAAGGGGGAGGCAGGAAATGGCTGAATGTAAACATAATGTTTAATCATGAACAAAGCTCAAACATAACAGAAAACATACAAACAGATCACAAGGCACATGTGTGTCTCTCTCCCTCTCTGACACTCCTGACCTCTCCCTCTCTGTTCCTTTATTGCTCTGTCCCACTGATTAGACAACTCAGTGCCAGGCATGCATCCTCACAGCCTGGCCCCTCCCTCCTCCTCATCACACTCCTCCGTGGCCAGATTCAGGCCCCTGGCCTGACTTACACTCCCTCCCACCCTTCAGGCTGCGTCCTTCAGCCGGCCGGCCCCGCATCCTGGAAGCAAGAGGAGAGATGAGGGGAGGAAGAGGGGTGAGAGAAGAAGCAAGCAGGAGAGACAGCAAGAGGGAGACAGAGGAGATAGAAAAAAAACACTCGGGTCCCCAGACATGCTGTCATCTGGTCCTCAGCCAGCTGGCAAGTGACACCCCATCATGTCTGACGATGCCACTTCAGGTGGATGGGAGCTGCAACGCCGCCTCCCCGGCAGAGGGTCCTCCATCCCCTGGCGGACAGAAGCTGCTCCTCCCCTTTCAGGCTTGGGCAGCAGTTCCTCTGCCTCCCGGTGGTTGGCAGCAACTCCTCAGTCCTTCCCAGCAACTGCTCCAGTACCACTGTCTCCTCTGCATCACAACCCTCCCACAGCGGCAAGGGCTCTCTCCGACAGCACAGCTTCCTGGGTTTCAGCACCACTGTAACAAAGTTCAAAGATGGGCAAGGAGGAGGCATTAACTGGCTGAATTTAAGCGGTATATATAACCATGAACAGAACATAAAACAAACACACCAATGTAAGCCAAACAAAGTGCATTTGCCTCTCTCTCTCTCCCCTCTGGCACTTCCAGTCGCTCCTTTATCAATCTCTCCCACTGATTAGATCACTCAGTGCCACAGCCTGGCCCCTCCCTCCTTGTCATCATACAAATTTTTTTCTATCTTGTTCATTTACATTCATTCATTCATCTTTAGTAACTGCTTTATCCTGGTGGTCAAAAAACTTACCTGAGATGCCAGCCCATTTCAGGGCACCATGCCCACACACATTGGCACCTAGGGGCAATTTAGTATAGCCAATCCACCTATATGCATGGGGTTTATACTTGGACAGTGGGAGGAAACCTGACAAGCCACAGGAAACCTACACAAACACAGGACAAACATGTGAACATGCGCACAGACAGTAACTCGAGCTCAGGATTGAACTGGGGACTGTGGAGCTGTGAGGCAACATTTCTATCAATTGCACTAAATCCTATCATTAATATTCACAATAATATTTAGCCTGTATGTTCATTAATTTCCTTTGCTACAGAATATGGTTAATATTCCAGTTTATTCCATCAAGGTTTGTCACAGCAAACAAGTGACTTTCTTTTTTCCTTCTTTTAGAAGTATTGAAAGTATGACTTCATGCCAGAAAATTCAATATTTTAGTACATTGTATAATGCTGCCAGTAGCAAGGAAAAGAATTGTATTGCCACATTCCTGCCTGATTCAATCAAAAACACAAGCTCCATTTCTGAAGATCCTCAGGATATCATGGCACTACCAGCTTCAGTCAAGAATGTCCTCAGTGAACTAAAAGTCCAGATATTTGATATCCACAGCAAATTCCAGTTCAGTGCAAAGTCTTGCTCCTTCTTTCAGTCAGTGATGATTCCTTGTCCATGCCTTGACAAGTTAGTCCTCATCTTGTGCCTTTTTTCCACATTTTCTCCCCAATTTGTTCACAGGCCAGCAATCGCCTATCATATGACAAGTGCCAGCTGAGAGGGTGAATATGCTAACCGTCATGCTGGAAGGAAAAGCAGAAGTTGAACTACTGTGTCACAACTGCTCACTGCATAACACACTGCATAAGAAAGCACTGTCCGGCCTTTTGGACATACAGCACATGAGCTCAATAGACACCAACAATTGGCTAGTTTTGCTGTGATTGATAGAAGAGAGAGAGTATGCCATCTCTCTCACCCAGAAAGCAGAGCCAATTTTGCTCCTTTGGCTCCTGGCCACAGATGGCTCTGCCATCATCAGGATTTGAATTTGTGATCACATGACGGTATTTTTATCTGTTGCACCACTCTGGAGTCCCTTGCCATCTTTTTTTCTATAAAAACCTGTGTCCAAACCCAGTGTGATCTTGTGATACATACAAGTGGTCCTGAGTATGTGTACTGTAGTTGTTTTCAGGTCTTTGTGTTTCCAGCTGTTAATGTGTTTTTGTGGGTGTCACTAAATGTAAATAAGCTGTACTGTGAATGCACTTGGTACTTTACTAGTGATTTGCATTTATCAGTATATGCATGTGAGTGAAAATATAGAACTGAAATCTGGCAGGATTTTTTAGTTCAGCTTGGCCTATGTAAATTTTTGCACACAATTTTACTAAAAGATTAACAGACAAAGCCCATTGTTTCCACTCTGCAAATTTCCCTTAAAAAACTAATTTGTTTGTGAATGGTAAGTCTCAGTCCCATCCCACACACCAATATCATAATACGCATCGTGCACCTCTGACCAGACACAGGAGTATCATAACTCTGATCAAAGATAGAGACTTTAATCAGCAAAATGCTGAGATCCTCATGAGGCTTTCACTAATCCTTGTGAGGAAATAAAATAAGAGCAGTGCAGTCACACTGATTCATCCTAACATGCTGCCCTTATCAGATTGACCTACAGGAAACATCCATATGGTGTGCATGGACTGAATAGTGAGAACTTTGTCCATTCTTCTCAAATATGATATAGGCACCTTTTCTTAAAGATATCCTACTAGAAGTAATCAAAACTTGCATAGGACACTGAAATAATTAAT
Organism: Ictalurus punctatus; assembly: GCF_001660625.3. NCBI lineage: Eukaryota > Metazoa > Chordata > Actinopteri > Siluriformes > Ictaluridae > Ictalurus > Ictalurus punctatus. The sequence goes on from NC_030416.2 coordinate 26,100,937, forward strand.
TCAGGTTTCAGACCTCATCATTATCACTGAAACAGTGTTGGTTTAAGTAGTATTTTGTCTCTTTGCTTGTATTACTTCACCACAGTGCACCTTTTTATACCAAAGATTACAATATTCTGCTAGACAGTCTAGATAGAAAATTTGAAGCAACCCCAAGTTTGTTGACCTTGGTATGATATAGTATGATATAGTTCAGCTACAAAGTAAAACATTGCTAAGGTTTGCTGCCAAGTCATGTCCTTAGTTTTAATATATTAATTTGCAGCTGTATCACAACCATCCCAAATTATAACATGAAACAGTCAATGACCAACCTTTTCTAGGAGTCAGACTTTAATAGTAGAGCCTCTTATACACATTCTATTACCTGTGGTTCAGAGGAAGGATCAAAGAATTGAGCATTTGTTTCTGAGTACGTCACAAACCTGCACAAATGGAGCACAAACGATTGAGACTATTTTGCCGACGTTTTGCGTTGGGTAGGGGGCCAACTACATGCAAGTACTGCCAATACATGTTCATGATAATTTGCAAGGCAATGACTAAAAGCAAGAAGAGTCAAGCTTAATCTCTGCATATTTACACTCTAACTATGCAGGCTAATGCACAACCTGACCATGTAATGTCAATCTTTTACCTCTACCTTCCCAGGGGTCCACAGAGTATGTTTATGTTCAATTTTCATCAGAATTTGATGACACAGAGAAAAACCCTAAAATGCCATTTAATTTATTGCCTGTGATCAGAAACATAAGAGCACTTTTGCCATTTCTATAGCTAAAAGGCTGGATTAAAGATTGTCCAGCGTTTTCCAGTCCCTTGAGCTTTTGTGGCTTGTGAGAGTGGTTCTTTTTGCTCCATTTGTAGCATTGTAGACTCAGGAAACATCCAAGTGTCAGAGCACCCAAGACCCAGGAAACTGTTGAAGGGCAGTAGGCAGAATGTCACCAGTGACTTTTTATCTAATGCAAGGTAAAATAATTGAGATAATAATGTTAACTTCAGAGCAGAACTATTGAAATCTATAAAAAATTATTACATTTGTAGGCAGAATGTCATTTGAGCATGAAAATGAGAATGTCAGTTACAAGGCTTCTACAAAAGACAGACATGAAATATAACTTTAGTTAGAAGTAAAACTGTGATCATTTTGTATTTTAATTTATACTTTTTGATTGGACAACTTATTCTGTGTGAGGTTTAGCCTTTTTGTGCAAAAGCAAACAAGTAATGTTGCAACACTTACAGTAATAAAACATAGATAACATTGATCTGATTCAGGTCAACTGTACCCCAAGTTGTCAGCAAATTGTTTCAGGGGGAAATTTTTGTGATAAGAGCATAATTAGTGGTACTAATGGTAGTGGTACCAGTAATACATTAAATTAAGAAAAAAAGACCACATCCAACTTGGAACATGTGACCTCTTATTAAGCAGACAATATTTCCAAAATAATACCAACAATTACAATCACTAATCAGCCATAACTATCACTAATCAGCCATAGCCAAAACAACTGACAGGTCAAGTGAATAACATTGATTATCTCGTTACAATAGCAGCCATCAAGGGGTGGGATTATATTAAGTGAACAGTCAGTTCTCAAAGTTTATGTGTTAGCAGGAAATGGGCAAGGGTAAGGATCTGAGTAACTTTGATAAGGGCCAAATTCTAATGGCTAGATGACTGGGTCAGAGCATATAAAAAATGGGAGGTCTTGTGGGGTGTTCCTGGAACCAAAAGTGGTCTATGCAAGGACAAATAGTGAACCAGCAACATGGTCATTGGCACCCATAATGTGCGTGGAGAGTGAAGGCTAGTCCGTCTGTGCAATGTTCTGCCGTGAAACCTTGAGTCCTGTTATTCATGTGGATGTTACTTTGACATGTACCACCTACCTAAACATTGTTGCAGACCAAGTACACCCCTTCATGGCAATGGTATTCCCTAATGGCAGTGGCCTCTTTTAGCAGGATAATGTGCCCTGCCACACTGCAAAAAAATTGTTCAGGAACACGTAAAGAGCTACCTTTACATTTATGGCATTTGTCAAATGCCCATATACAGAGAAACTTAGAAAAGTGCTTGGAAGTGTCTATCAATATACATTCTGACACTCAATAGGGTGTTAATATAGTAAGAAAAGCACACAGACAACACCACCATGTGCTAAATTAAGTATTTCAGGAAGAAGTTGGTCTTTAGACATTGTTTGAAAGGTGCCAGTAACTTAGATGTTCAGACATCTAGGGCGGTTCATTCCACAAGCTAGGTGCTAGAACAGAGAAGATTCTTGATGCATGGGACCAGTCAATCAGTGCTAAATGATTGAAAGGAGCATTGTGCTGTGTGAGGTGTGATAAGTGCTTTGAGGTAAGTGTGTGCTGCTCCATTTTTGGCTTTGTAGGCAAGCATCAGTATTTTAAATCTGATGCGGGCAGCTACAGGAAGCCAGTGGTGAAGGCATAGCAATGAGGTGGTCTGGGAGAACTTAGGAAGGTTGAAAACAAATTGTGCAGCTGCATTCTGGATCAGTTGCAGAGGCTGAATTGTGCTGAGAGGCAGACCTGCCAGGATCGCATTGCAGTAGTCCAGTCTTGAAATGACAAGGTATCTTTGGGAGGTGTTAGATAAACAAGTCCTATCCATGGAAGCCCCACCTTGCAGTTTACAGGACTAAAAAAAGTCTGCTGTAGGTGTCTTGGTGCCAGATACCACAGCACACCTACAGAGGTCATGTGGAGTCCATGCCTCAACAGATCAGAGCTGTTTTAATGGCACAAGGCGGACTGACAATATTAGGCAGGTGGTTTTAATGTTATGGCTGATTGGTGTAAAGTCATACCATATAACATTTTAAAATTGCTTTCATCTGTGAATGTGCTGATCTAGACACATTCAAACTATGGGCAATATGAAATCTTGATTTTGGTCCCAGAACAATGAAAACAATTCTTAGACTTGGAAGATATTACTTACTCATGCCATTAGAAAGACAACAACCATTTGTGGAAATGTGAGTTATTCCATGGTGAAATGCTATTTATTTCAAAGGTCATTTCAAATGTATAGAAATAACATATTTGTGGGCAAGCTGAGAGGGTTTACTTTAAAGGTTATCTGGTGTATATTCCCAGTCTGGAAAATGCAGTGTTTGTTGAATTTATGGCATTACTTATGTAACAACTTCAGAAAATTTCTGAATATGTTTATTATGAAACACTGAGTTGATGAATATACAGTAATGCTGAGTAATGAATGCTGAACCAATCATATACAGTGCCCTCCACTAATATTGGCACCCTTGGTAAATATGAGCAAAGAAGACTGTGAAAATTTGTCTTTATTGTTTAACCGTTAGATCTTTTTTTAAAAAAAATCACAAAAAATGGGCCAGGGGCAGATCAGTGGTTAAGATGTTGGACTACGGAGCAGAAGGTCATGAGTTCAAATTCCAGTACTGCAGAGCTGCCATTGCTGGCCCCCTGAACAAGGCCCATAGCCCACAAATGCTCAGTTGTATAAATTAGAGAAATGTAAGTCACTCTGGATAAGGGCATCTGCCAAATGCTATGAATGTAATGGATATCAAACAATTGCAAACACAATACAGGTTTATCATATATATATATATATATATATATATATATATATATATATGTGTGTGTGTTAAATATAGGTGTGAAACAATTATTGGCACCCTTTTAGTCAATACTTTGTGCTACCTCCCTTTGCAAAGATAGCAGCTCTGAGTCTTCTCCTATAATGCCCGATGAGGTTGGAGAATACATGGCAAGGGGTCTGAGACAATTCGTCCATTCAGAATTTCTCCAGATCTTTCAAATTTCAAGGTCCACACATGTGGACTCTCCTCTTCAGTTCACCCGACAGGTTTTCTATGGGTTTCAAGTCAGGGGACTGGGATGGCCATGGCAGGACCTTGATTTTTTTGGTCAGTAATCCATTTTTTGTGTTGATTTGATTTGTTGTTTTGGTCCTGCTGGAAGATCCAACCATGGCCTGTCTAAAGTCTAAAAGTCAGTAATGTGACCCATTTGTGATTTTGGCGCTTGTAAGGGTTCTCTCGAGCACCCCCTTTATGCCTTCTTCATTGAAGCTTGCCCTGCTGCAGACTCACAGCAGTCCTTTTCTGATTAATGAGTTGGGTGTGCTTGATATGACTTGCATAACTCTGCAGTTGTTGGTTGTATTGGTGAGAGTTTAAGTCTTAAATCTTTCTCTATGCATAGTCTGTGTCTATATTTGTTGTTCATACAAGTAAGTACTGAGAACCCATGTTCACAAAGGTACATTGTCGAGAACGGCATTAATGTATTTACAGTGGCCTTACTACTCTTGAGTTATCTAAATTTTCTTTTGAAAAACTCTCAAGGTTTTATTTATCAAAGTAGCATTCTTTCTTTGTAAATGCCTGTGAATAAACGCTGGTTTCATGCAGTTATAAATCAGTGAATCAGGTTAATAGCAGTGGGTGCACTCACACTTGCTACTGATGTACTGTTAGAGGACAACTGAGTGTGTTGCCATCCTGCCTTTGGCTGTTCTGACACCATAGAAGTTTTTGTCTCTGTTGAAATTCTCACATTCCCACAGTGATGTAAATGTCAAAAGTAATAGTCACATTTAAATTGCTTTTAATGACATGGAAAACAATCTGATGAAATCTAGTATCATGTCATGATTTTGTCCTACCTCCTTCACATCTCAGCTTTTATGGCTATGCTTTTTTATTGTTTGTATTTGGACTTGTTTTGGTCCTGTCCCTGGCCTCAGTGTTATTGATACCTTCTCTTATCTTGTTTACTTGTGACTTGTTTCCCTGTCTTTAAAGACTTGTTGCATTTATATGTGCTTATGTGTGCAAGTTCTGAAACCTTCTTGTTGTTAATCAAGAAAGACACTTGCCTGTTTAGCTGTTTCATGATTATTTATCTTGGTGCCCTTTATGCATTTAGCAACTTTTTTCTTACATTGCTGAACTACATTTTGTATACAGTTGTATCTCAAAAAATTAGAATATCATGGAAAAGTTCATTTGTTTCTGTAATTTAATTCAAAAAGTGCAACTTTCATATATTCTAGATTCATTACACAAAGTGAAATATTTCAAGCCTTTTTTTTGGTTTTGTTTTAATCTTGATGATTACAGCTTATAGCTCATTGAAATAAAAAATCCAGTATCTCAGAATAAAGAATTTATAATATAGAAATGTCGACCTTCTGAAAAGTATGTTAATTTATGCAGTCAATACTTGGTTGGGGCTCCTTTTGCACGAATTGCTGCATAACATTTACATTTACCTTTATTAATTTAGCAGACGCTTTTATCCAAAGTGACTTACAAATGAGAAAATACAAGCAAAGTGATATCAAGCAGAGAACAATACAAGTAGTGCTACCATACAACATCCAGTAATTGAGTTCCAGAAGAAGCACAGAGTAGAGGTGTAAGTGCCAGAGTATTTTTTAAAAATATATATTTTTTGTAGGGGTTTGTTAGGTGTTCACAGAAGAGGTGGGTCTTTAGCTGTTTCTTGAAGATGGTGACAGATTCTGCGGTCCAGATTGAGGTTGGAAGTTCATTCCACCACTGAGGAACAGTTAGTTTGAAGGTTCTTGAAAGGGACCTTGAGCCATGCTGAGTAGGTGCTACTAAGTGTTGGTGGTTGATTGATCGCAGATTGCGGGAGGGAAGGTAAGCCTTCAGGAGAGAGTTGAGGTAGGAGGGTGCTGTTCCAGACAAGGTATTGTAGGTGAGCATCAAGGCCTTGAATTTGATGCGGGTGGCTACAGGAAGCCAGTGCAGGGAGATGAAGAGGGGTGTGACGTGGGTTCTCTTGGGCTGGTTGAAGACGAGGTATGCTGCTGCATTCTGAATCATTTGAAGGGGTTTGATGGAGCTGGCTGGGTGGCCCAAGAGTAGTGAGTTGCAGTAGTCCAGTTTTGAGGTAACAAGAGCCTGGACTAGTAGTTGTGTAGCCTGTTCAGTGAGGTAGGGTCTGATTTTCTTGATGTTGTACAGGATGAACCTACAGGACCGTGCAGTAGTTGAGAGGTGGTCTCTAAAGGTCAAGCTGTCATCAAGAATCACGCCAAGGTTCCTGGCTGTCCTGGTTGGCTTGAGTGTGGTTGAGGCGAGCTGTACAATGAGGTTGTGGTTGATTAAGGGACAGGCTGGGATGACAAGAAGCTCAGATTTTGCCAGGTTGAGCTTAAGGTGGTGTTCCCTCATCCAGACCGAGATGTCTGACAGGCAAGCAGAGATTCGTACAGAGACGGATGGATCATCAGGGTGGAGGAACAAATAGAGCTGGGTGTCGTCGGCATAGCAGTGGTATGAGAAGGCATGAGACTCAATCACCTGCCCCAGAGATGTAGTGTAGATAGAAAAAAGCAGCGGACCCAGAACTGACCCCTGTGGAACACCAGTTATGAGTTGCTGAGTTTCAGAAATACCTCCCCTCCACAATACCTTGAAGGTTCTATCTGAGAGATATGATTCCACCCAGCACAGAACCGTTCCGGTGATGCCCAGGCTGAAGAGAGTTGACAAGAGGATCTGATAGATCACCCTGTCGAAAGCAGCAGAGAGATGGAGTAGGATAAGGACAGATGATCTAGAGGTTGCTCTTGCTAGTCGTAAGGCTTCAGTTACGGAAAGCAGAGCAGTCTCTTTGGAGTGATTGCACTTGAATCCAGACTGCTTGGTGTCCAGGAGGTTGTTCTGTGTGAGAAAATTGGAGAGTTGATTAAAAACGACTCTTTCAAGGGTTTTGGAAAGAAAAGGGAGGAGGGAGACAGGTCTGTAGTTGTCAACTGCAGTAGGTTTAAGTGATGATTTTTTAAGCAGTGGGGTAACCCAGGCCTGCTTAAATGAGGTAGGGTACTTGCCAGTAAACCCATAGCTCCAGTGTACTGTAGGAAGACTTGAAGGCTACAATGTGGATATGGGAGTTACTCTCCATTCATGGCAGCTCCAATTTCTCTAGGCACATATTTCATCCTGGTCGAGGGGGCCACATTGCAAGCCTGCAAGGAGAAGCTCCATTCACCCAGAGCTGAGGCATATAAACTTGTACAATCTATGCCAGTCACTCCGTTCTCTCAGCCATGTTAAAGCACCTGTAAGAAGCTGTTTACCTGTGTGACAACACTGCTGACCCCACCAGCTTGCATTAACGTTATTGTGCCACAGAACTGAAAAGACTTCAGTCATCCTCCTCTTAGGTAAGTGCACAAATTGATGATCTGCTTTGTTCTCATTTAATTTTATTTAATTGTTGAATAGTATAATAGGAATCAAAGAAGACAAAGATGTAAAAATCCTGCAATTCATAAGGAAACAACAACACTACTACTACTACTAATTCTACTACTACTACTACTACTACTACTAATAATAATAATAATAATAATACTAATAATAATAAAATCCAATATACTATAGTAAATTCCAAAAAGTTATCACTGAACACAATGAATAGTTTTAATTATATAAGTACTAGTTATAGTATATTTTACAGTATAACTATTCAAGTCACTGGCCTGTAAGGGCCCTCAAACTGCTTCACTGAAAGCAGTGTCCAAGTCCGTTAAAGGTCTGAAGTGTTTGTCCTGTCCCAGTGAGGATTCCTTTGATGCTGGTGAAGTGGCCTACACCCTGTTAGGAAAACAGCATGCATTTCTCAAAAAAATCTATCATCTGTCAGCTAGCTGAAAACAAACTATTGGTATTTCAGATGTGCTACAATGAAGTCCTCTCTGGGGAAACTCTGGTCACCCACTGATCAGAATTCACATGTCTGTGGGGTGCTTTAAAAGAAGAACACTGAAAGGCTAGACAGAGACCAAAAGATTGAGAAGGTACTCAGTGGCTGGGTCAGGAATAGAAAGAGAATAAATCAATGATTATTACATAATATTTAACTCAATTTTTTTTAAAAGTGAAAAAAGGGAAAACAAAAGTGCTTATGCTTGTACCTAGATGTTTGCACAGTTTAACTTTTACTCTTTTGGTGGTATTGCATTATGATCTCTCCTTAGAGGCTTTCTTATGAGCCAAGAAATGTTATGCACTGTTTAACTGTAATTTAACCACTCAGTCCAATAAATAAATAAGTTAGGTAATGAATATAAATTCATAAATATTTGTAAAAAAAAAAAAAAAAAAAAAAAAAAAAACATTAATCAAGGATAAATATTGTTCTTTTCTTAGAAATGGACCACACAAAGCAATAAAATATTGTGTGCAATTAAAAGAACACTATGGATTCTTTTATTGCATCTTTGATTATGTCCCTGCACTGGGAGGACGCTTCTAAATAATGGGTAGATGTGGGGTGGGGGGAGTTGGTACACTGATGTTGACCTCATCTGAGCCAATGCACAACAACTAACTAAAGGTCAGACTCACCAAATGCTTACAGATTTGACAGTTATTTTTGACTCCTGGAATAAGTCCCAAAAGTACAGAATTACGCAAGAAAACTTAAAGGTTATTCTATGAGGTGTGGGTCAAGTGATGGAAGTTTAAAAAGTTAAATGTCAGTTCTCTTTTTTCCCTTGGTTCATTACTAATTGTACATTAGACAAAGGTCATAGCTTTATTCTCATCACTCTTTATTCTTTGTCTTAGGTTTACCATGCAAAGCTTTTATGCTGTATGCATGATTCGATTAAATTCAATTTTATTGGTATAGAACACTAGACATTTTCACAATCTGGTATTACATCAATCTAGATTTATATTCCTAATGAGTAAACCAGAGGCAACAGTGTCAAGGAAACATTTCCTCTTTTTTTTTTTTTTTTTTTTTTTTTTGAAGTTACTAAGACAGAAATATTCAGCTTACCAGAAAGCATCCGGAAGACTGTCCTTACAGAAGTTATAATACATTTTATACACAATGAGCACATTCTTATAAACCTGATACACTGCTCTCAGAGCTGAAAATTAATGTATTAATTATTAATTACAGAAAATTAAAACCAGTCAGACTTGAGAATTAAACTGCACTGTGGTGTAATACAGATTAAACTATATTAAACTATAAATCTATGTGGAACATACAGTAGCCTCCACTAATATTGGCACCGCCTTGGTAAATATGAGCAAAGAAGGCTGTGAAAAATTGTTATTATTGTTTAACCTTTTGATCATTTGTTTAAAAAAATTCACAAAAATACTCTGCTAGCATGGATATCAAACAGTTGTACTAGGACCTCAAAAGTACTTGTACTAGGACCCCGTGTAGCTAGAAGTAAGCTTTCTTATTTTATAGTTACTCTGGATGGCCTTTCCGTTTCATCATGTGCATCAGTAAAAGACCTTGGTGATTTACAAGAAGATTTCCAAGATGGTGGTGCGGCAGAAGCATGCAGCGGCCTCTCCAGGTCCAAAGTGGTGCTATTTTTGTTTTGTAGCCTTTTTTTTTTTTTTTTTTACAGCACATGGACATCAGAGAAACCGGTGTTCCTGTTTACCATCGCCAGACACTGTTAAAATACAGAACTCATACAACAACCAACCTGCATGATGATCTGCTGGAGAAGCTACGCAATCTCGGCTTGCTGTGCAAGGCCTCTAGTCCTCGGCGTCACCTGATGCCGGTGGCTGGGGAGGGGACGGCAAAAGCGATGTGCGAGGAAGCGGATGCGTGGGAATAGGGCGGGGGTCCATGCTAAGCTAAAAGCAAAGGCTAGCTGTCCGACTTTCCTGTCCATTCTGCTCTTCAATGTCTGCTCCCTGGATAATAAACTGGATCACATCCGAATCCAGCAGGCAACGCGGCGTGAGTTTAGAGACATGGCTCAGCAACAGAGTTCTGGATGCCGCCATTCAGCTAGACGGGCTTGCCTCGTTTCATACTGACAGAAATGCAGCTCTGTGTGGTAAGGCTTGCGGTGGTGGCTTGCGTGTTTACATCAACACAGTGCAAGAACTCGGTGCTAGTTTCTAGTTACTGCTCATCTCTGGTGGAGTTTGTGACAGATGCAGACCATTTTATTTACCAAGGGGAATTCCCCACTGTGCTTATAATCGGAGTATACATTCCCCTCAGTGCTAATGCTAAGAAGGTGCACTGCGAACTGCAGAACACACCCCAATGGACTGTTTATCATTGCCGGAGATTTCAACCATGCGAATCTCAAAACAGCTCTCCCTAAATTTCACCAACATGTGGACTTTGCAACGAGAGGGGCGAACTTGCTGGAACTTGTTTACACAAACATCCCCAGCACATACAGGGCAGAGCACCACCCCACCTTGGCTACTCAGACCACATCGCTGTTATGCTAATCCCAGCATACAGACCGCTCGTCAGACACTCCAAATCGGTTTTGAAGCAGGTGAAAATCTGGCCAGCAGGAGCCATCTCTACTCTTCAGGACTGTTTTGAGCACATGGATTGGGACATGTTCAGGGAGGCTGCAACTGACAGCAACTCCACCAACTAGGAGGAATACACAGCATCAGTGACCAGCTACATCAGCAAGTGCATTGATGATGTCACTGTCTCCAAGACCATTACCACACAGTAGTGTGAGCACTACTGAGGACCCGAGACTCCGCCTTCAGGGCAGTTGACAAGGCAGCCCTAAGAAAAGCGAGGGTCAAACTGTCCCGGGCCATCAGAGAGGCAAAGCACGCACATGTGTAATCCAGAAATGCCCAGAAAATCCACAGTCACTTCACGGATAGGGGCAACATGCGGCACATGTGGCAGGGCATTCAGGCAATCCGCAACTACAGGACCACATCACTTGTCTGTTACAGTGATGCCTCCCTTCCAGATGCGCTGAACAATTTCTATGCTCGGTTTGAGGTGCAGAATGACGTGGCAACGAGGAACACCACCCCTCCTCCCAATGACCAGGTGCTATGTCTAACCACCGCTGATGTGAAGAAAACTCTATGCAGAGTCAACCCACGGAAGGCTGATGGACCAGACAACATTCCTGGCATAGTGATCAGAGGATGTGCAGATCAGCTAGCAGAGGTTTTCACTGACATCTTCAACATCTCCCTGAGCAGCACCATCGTGCCAACGTGCTTCATGGCTACCACCACTGTCCCCATGCTGAAGAAGTCTTCAGTGTCCTGCCTCAATGACTACTGTCCCGTTGCACGCACATCCATCATCATGAAATGCTTCGAGAGGCTCATCATGAGGCACATCAAGACCCTGCTGCCCACCTCACTGGACCCGCTGCAATTCACATATCGCACCAGCCGCTCAACAGATGATGCCATTGCCACCATACTACATCTGACCCTCACCCACCTGGACAAGAAGGACACCTACGTTCGAATGCTGTTCATAGACTTCAGTTCAGTATTCAACACAATTATACCTCAGCACCTGATTGGAAAGCTGAACCTACTGGGCCTGAACACCTCCATCTGCAACTGGATCCTGGACTAACTTGACTGGGAGACCTCAATCAGTCCAGATCGGGAACAACATCTCCAGCACCACACTGAGCACGGGGGCCTCTCAGGGCTGTGTGCTCAGTCCACCGCTGTTCACTCTGCTGACTCACGATTGTGCAGCAATGCACGGCTCCAATTATATCATTAAGTTCTCCAATGACACGACCGTTGTGGGTCTCATAAGCAAGAGCGATGAGTCAGCATACAGAGAGGAGGTGCAGTGGCTAACGGACTGGTACAGAGCCAACAACCTGTCTCTGAATATGGACAAAACAAAAGAGATGGTTGTTGACTTAAGGAGAGTAGGGAGCAGCCACTCTCCACGGAACATTGATGGCTCCTCCATGGAGATCATCAAGAGCACCAAATTCCAATGTGTTCACCTAACGGAGAACCTCACCTGGTCCCTCAGCACCAGCTCCATAGCCAAGAAAGCCCAGCAGCATCTCTACTTTCTGCGAAGGCTGAAGAAAGCCCATCTCCCACCCCTCATCCTCGCCACGTTCTACAGAGGAATGATTGAGAGCATCCTGAGGAGCTGCATAACTATCTGTTTGGAAATTGCACCTCATTGGATCGCAAGACACTGCAGCAGATAATGAAGAAGATCATCGGGGTCTCTCTCCCCTCCATCACAGACATTTACAGCACACACTGCATCCGCAAAGCCACCAGCATTGTAGAGGACTGACACAACTTTCACACACATTCTTCACCCTCTTGCCATCTGGAAAAAGGTACTGAAGCATTCAGGCCCTCACGGCCAGACTGTGTAACAGCTTCTTCCCCTGTACTGGACTGGACTGACACACACGCATGTACACACACACACACACACACACACACACACTCTGAACTGAACACCATCCCACTCTCATTGCAATATTTGCACATTCCTTCATTGACCCTGTTGCATGTTTGCTTCTACTGTATTATAAATATAGTATTTCATTTATGGTCACTATTATATGCTTTACCTGGTTGCTAAAACAATAACTGCTATGTCCATATTTGCTATAAGCTAATCTGCTGAATATTCAGTCATAGCATGCTATGTTTACATTTATACCATTTTTTAATTATATTGTTACTCCTTGGCACCTATCTTCTGTACTACCTATTATATCAGACACGTCCACACTAAAACTGTACTATTCGGCGCTACAATGTCACTTACTGTGCCTCTCATCCTGTTTTAGTAGTTACTGTACTGTCCTGTGTTTTTAGCACATGTCTGCATGTGCACTTTGTGTAGAATGTTTGTAGATCTTATTTAGTTCTGTGTCATCTCATGTGGTTAGTGTGTTGTTTTATGTAGCACCATGGTCCTAGAGGAATGTTTTGTTTCACTGTGTACTGTTCCTGCTATATATGGTTGAAATGACAATAAAAGCACTTGAACTTGAACTTATTGCCTCCAGTCTTTCATTTGACGCTGTCAACAGAATACCTCACAACAGCACAAATATGCAAAACAGGTGTTGTCTCAAGCACACCTGATGAAACTAATCAAGGGCTTCATTAGTTGCACCAGGTGTGCTTGAGATGGAACACATGAAATACCTGAACTGGCTAGGGGATTGTTGAGTGTACACTACCTGGATGGGGCAGAAAAAGGAAGCTATCAATGGTTGCAACCAGATTTCTGAGAAGTTTGTGAAAGTTGTGAAAAACCCTTGAGTGACTGCAAAAGACCTACATCAAGACTTGGTGGCAACAGACACTGTGGTTTCAGTGAGCATTGTAAGGTGCATATTAAATTCAGAAAGTTTCCAATGCAGAACTCCAAGACGTACACCACTACTGAACCAAAAGCACAAGAAAAGTTGGCTCAAAATCATATAAATAAGCCACAGAAGATTTGGGATTCTGTTCTGTGGTGCGATGAGACAAAACGAACTTTTTGGCACGATGGATCAGCAGTATGTCTGGAGGAAGAAGAATGAAGAAAGAACACTCTGCCCATAGTCAAGCATGGTAGTGGCTCTGTGATGCTCTGGGGCTGTTTTGCATCCTCTGGCACTGGAAACTTGAAGCGTGTGGAAGGGCAGATTGATCCATTGAATTATCAGGAAATCCTAGTAGAAAATGTCATGCCATCTGTGAGGAAGCTGAAGCTTGGGCATCATTGAACCTTCACACAGGACAATGATCCCAAGCATACCTTAAATTCTACCAAGGCTTGGTTGCAGAAGAAATCCTGGAAGATTCTACAGGGCCATCACAGTCACCTGACTTGAACCCCATAGAAAATTTCTTGGGATTTGAGTGGTGCAGCATGCAAAACCAAGAATATTATTGAACTGAAGGCCATTGCTCATGAGGAATGGGCTAAGATTCCTCAGGAAACTGGTGTCTGGCTATGCATCTCATTTGCAGCAGGTCAGAACAGTAAAAGGCTCTACTAAGTACTAAAGATGCTTGCCATGAAGGGGTTGAATAATTTTTAAACTGGAGGTCATTATAAGTTGAATTTGAATGCATAGAGATACCATGATGAGTTCCTTAGGCCCACTGTCATACCATTCATTCACCACCATCACCTCACCTTTCAGCATGAAAATGCATGGCCTCATTAGCAATGGGGTCCATGGCCTGCATACTCTGCAGATGTCACCCACTGAGCATCTTGGGATGGTCTGAAATGCCACATAGAATTGTTTCAGCACCCACCAATATCCAACAATTTTGTACCAAGAACATACCATAGGCCACAATCAACAACCTGTCATGCTGCTTAAGGAAAATTGTGGTCACACCAGATACTAATGTGGAGTTTTTGTTTCACAAACCAATTGCTCTTTTTTGCCTATAACATACCTCGACACTGCTTTGTTAATACACCAAAATATATTTCACCAAAATAATGTGTAAATATTTACTTTCGTAACCTTGCCTTACCTATCTGCATTCAAGGATCACATCAAGTAAGGAGTCAGTTTAACAAATGTGGTGGTAAAAAAAAAAATAGTCTAAAGATGTCTAGATCCTTGCTCATGTACTCTTGTCATATAGTCCATTTTGATCAAATTGTTGGAATAGATATATGTCAGAGCAAAATGTACATAAGCCTAATCAATTCATTTTCTAATCATATACTACTATAGCTGTCAAAATGTCCATAGTGCTCCTGTGCTATCACATCATCATCAAAACAAATAAATGTGCTTATACAGATGAGAATGGACAAAGATTTTAATGTTTGAATGACCTAATATAAATAGGAAATGTATGCAAATTTAACAGAACAGAACATATTTAATTAACCAGTAATTATTTCAGCACTGTAAGAACCAAAATTTGAAATGCCATTTATTGTCACATTGTATGTTACATTGTAGAATACGTCAGACTTTCTCCAAATGAAAGGTTTTCCCAGGCCACCACACATAAATATGTAAAAAATGTGTCTGTTTTGATGTGTTAGGCGACAGGCCAAAGTCCTTTAGGAAGATTAGTGTCTCTATCTCTGCACTGTTAACAGCAGAAATAGACCTGAAAAACAGCTGAAAATTTCCTAATTAACCTACACAAGATTTAATTAAACGCCATTGGGTTTAATTATTGTGTTTTCTTTGCTCTCTCCTGCTGAACAATGCATTGAGAGAAGAGTGGTGAGGCATGGAAGAAACATGTCGTGCATGAAACTAAAGCAATATTGTTTGATGGATGGCCTGTAAGTGTTCTTGCAGCTCTGTCCTAGTTTGATGGAGCTGGAGCTTTAGCTGTGGCAGCAATGACCCCATCCCCAATCTCTGCATTTTTATTCTATCTTAGGTTCTTTCCCATTCAGGATTTGCTGACAGTTTATGCACTTTTTACTTTATTGACATGGATTATAGGGGAATTGGTGCTAATCACATTAAAATGCAAAGTTTAGATTGATTTAGCTTGTGTTCTTGATCCTCTTACAGACTGCCAGATAAAGTGAGGAATTTGCAGAACCACTACACCATGCTCACTGAGTCCAAAAATTAATGTGCTCTTGTCCACTTCCACACTGATTCAATTTTCACTACCCATATCCCAGTAAATCTCCAAGCATGCTCACATACTCATATTATTCTGCGAATTGGGGAACAGGAAGGTTGCTGTGACATCAGCAATAAACAGAGGCAGGTGTGATCTTATTGAAGCTTTCACTGAAGACCCAAGCTGTCTTAGATATAATGCCATCTAATTCAGATGCACACTTCAAACAGTATGAGCTTAAGACAAAACATATTGGATTTATTTTTCATGGATATTCACATATATGTTGTTGTTGTGCTTGCTTAGGGGTTTGATTAAAGTTCCCCCTCCTACTCTCACTTACTGGGTCACAGTTTCACCACTGGTTGCTGCAGTATTATTTCCAATTAGTTAATTTTGTTATTGTTAAAATTAACATCCACCCTGAAACACATTAAATATGAATATGTTGAAATATTTTTTATATTTACAATAGCATCTCATAAGAGACAGTAGTCAGGTTTCACTGTTAACTCCTAAAAACAGTACCAAAAAAACACAAGAGACTTGGCTTGGTTATTTAGTGATCTACAAGATGACAGGCATCATGAAAGCCTGAAAGCATAACAGCAGGAACGCTGAAGCTATGAAACGCAGATGAGGAGGCAAGCATGCTGGACTTGTGGACTAAAGCTCTCCGCATCACTTGCCTTAGATAGAGAGGAAGCAAGGGCAAAATCCCACTGGTACCTCTGGTAGTCGAACAATATTGTGGATAATGTAGGAAACCATTAAACAATGTGGAAAAAAGACCAACATGAAAGATTTTTAAACTAAACTGAGAATTTCTTTGCAAAATAAATCTTGGACACCATTGAAAATATCGTGTTAATTAAACGCTTAATATGCAAGTAAGTCAAGGCAGATGTACAATGATGTATGTGTGTGTGTGCATTCTCTAAAAATATGTCCCAAAATTTTACCAACACCATGAATCATTGAATGGTCCTACAGTAGGTGTAACAAATTGGAGGCAGATGCAAGTGCATTTTTATCAAACCAAAATACAAGAAAACAAATAAAGTCAGGACAAGAATGAGAAAACAAGGACAGAGCATGAAGCATACAATGGACAACAGCAAGTGTCTAGTAAAAACAAAAAACAGCAAACACTAAGCAACTAAGGGTGTAAAAATAGAGAAGTTATATACCTATCTTGCAGGAACACAAAATAGGTGTGAACAAACAGGAGATGAGTGGGATAAATGAAGAAGTTTAAAAACACATCGGTGGGTGCCCTCTGGCAGCTTGGCGGTGATCTGTCTACAGTGGACGTGACACTAGGTCTGCTTTGTCTGTGCATAGTGGGATTCAGCTAATAGTCTCTAGCAAACACAGCCACCCCATCTTTTTTTCTGTAGCTCTCTCATTATATGTGCATTCTACTCTGGGGGAAAGAGGATATTGCAGCTGCTACTTTCATACTTTCCCTATTCACATGGCCTTGGCTGCATGCTTTAGAAAATAAGGGACACAAGCACATGAGGGGGATTTAATAGGTTTTGATACCTTAGGCAGTTTGTGCTGTTTGTAAAAAAAAAAAAAAAAAAAATTTAAAAAGGTGAACTGTTTGTTTGCAAGTGATATACATGCAGCCCTCCAGGAAAGGAAAAGCCAAACACAAACTGTTTGAAGCTCTGAACCTGACTTCAATCTAATGTATCCTGTATTGTTTTGGACCAAAAAGGTTACATTCATTTAAAGTTCCACACATTCATTGCTACTAATTTGCAGAGGAACACCTTACCCAAAGAATTTTATTCCTTTTTGTGCCTTATGACTGCTTTGTTCCTGCAATTGCACTTTATGAGGACATACACATTTAAAGTAAATTAAAGAATTAGGAATGTGACTATGTCCAGGTATAATGTTTAATCAGAGAGTTTAATGTTGTGCATAGAGTGTAATGACAATACTATAAAAATGGTCCCAATTTATATTAGATGTCTTCAATTACACATAAAACATGGAACTAAGTACTAAAAACGCCTGTCCTGCTAGAGTTCAATTATAGTAGTACATCTTGAGTAAATACACAATTACATCAAATTCAGTTTGGAAATTTCTCTGATCTGCTCAGTAGACCATGTTCTAGACCAACCTAACTTAACCATGCATACATCTTTAATACACCATACCTAATAAATATATTTATTGATTGAACTGGTTGAATTGTTCATTCTAATTCTGTCAGAAGGTACTGATTTTATGTAACAGCACTGTCAGTTCTGACAGTACTACTGACTGCAAGGCAAATCACAGGGCTTATATTAATGCATTTGTTCTAATATGCTATCCTTTTTCCTCATAGCAGCTAATTAACCGAGATTATGTGACTAGGTACATAACCTAGGCCTAATCATGGATTAAAATGTATTTTAATAAACATTAAAATGTTTATTAACACAGAAAAACACAAACATTAATTTGGTGAAGCTTTCTGTAAGAAGACATTTATTTAACATTTATGGAAGGAGTCTCCAGTGGCAGTGCTTTGTAACAGGGGTAAAGCTGTTCTTATGTGTTTAACACCGTGGAAGTTTTCAGAACAGACAACTTTGCACTTAGTGGTTTCTTGGCAAAGTGAGGACCATCAGGTGCACTTTCCTTCCTAAACTACTAGAGTTTTCCTGGGTGCTCATTTCATAGTCACATACTAATAGGAAAGTCTACCTTAAGCTCATCCTCTGTCCATTCTGATCAACCAGAGTGACCCAGATGGCCTGGCCTTGTCCTCTACTTAGTCATAGAACCAAGGGTATGTATTTACCCTACTGTTCCTCTTCTTTAAGTGACAAACCACTGGGACATTTCTTTCCAAAATAAATGAGGACCATATATTAAAATAATCACATGGGTTCACAGCATTCCCAGACACTGTATTCCTTGGACAGTACTTACAATAAGTTTTTTTTTCTATGGGGACTGATGTCCTCTCGAAGCATTAATATTACTCTTCCTTTAGGATGATAGTGACTCAACCATGATGCTAGTCTTATTAAGGGTGTGATTCTCTCATGTGCTGATTTTGAACTTATTTGAAAATAAAAATCACTTGATCATTGTTACTGCTCTCTATTGATGTTGAGGATCACTCAGTTTATCAGTAGTATACTTTACTGATGATAAGAATCCCTCAGGATATCACTCAAAATATTAGGACTTAAATCTAGTACTGAATATGAGAATCACTGAACAACTGTACTTTATTGAGGATGACAATCATTCAATATATTAGTACTGTACCCTATTAAGTATGGGAATCACCCAAGGTACTGCCACTTCCTTCTGCTGAAGATGAAAATCACTTAAGTGATACTGATCATAGTTGTGGCTGAGACTCATTCAAAGTCCCATTAGTGTACTCTATTGAGGATGAAATTACTCAAAGTACTGATGCTGTTTTCTAATAAGGATGGGAATTCATGAGACAGTTCAGTGTTCCTGATGAGAGTCCCTTAAGGTCATGACAGAACAGTCGGGTGTCGGGCCAACATTTAGTCTATATAATTTAGTGAAAGAAAATGGTGAATGTCGCTGCTTCATCTGTGACACTCTTCTTAGTGCCACCCAGGAGGTAGCAAAATTTTATCGAATATCATTTAATGACAGAAATCACCTCTTAGGCTGCATTCAAGTATACCTGCACAATCACTCCCAGTGGGCTAACCCATTGCTATATGGTGAAGCCCTTTTATGGTGCTCTCCGAAACACACAAACAGTTGGTCACTGATTTGACAGCTGGCAGTTAATTCCGCATAGCACTTGAGAGCCCTCCCTGGACACAGGCCGGCCTGGTCTCATTTGTAAGATAGGTTGATAGGTTTATTTATATACCAGAGTGTCAATATCTTTGGCAGTACATTTGACTTGCCAGTAAAATAATGGCCAGTAAAAAGCTGTCTCAAGTGAAAGGTACTTTATATCCATGTCTTCTATTGATTCATTTGACAAGTTGTTCAAATTGCCTAGCACCTTAGAGTAGATCCAGATGCAACTCTAAAACATCATTGACAGTGCAAGTTTATGTTTAAAGTTGTGCACCACAGGGAGAAACCAGCATGTAGAGATCACATACACTCATAAGAAATGTGCCTGATCCCATGCAAGCATTCCAGTATGTTTGGTTTGTTCAAACGGGCCAGACACATGTGTGACCCAATTAGGGGTTCTTGGAAATGTTGCAGCACTAGCCCACACAGCTTTCAATTCTAGAGGACATTGATTTACTCATACAGAACTTCTTTAGTGTTCAGAATTTTCGAGATGCCCTCAGGCACTACTTCACAGGGGCATGGAATCATTTTCATAAAATGTAAATTCACCCCCTGTACTTTTTCACTGGCCATGGCCAATTTGTGTATCTTTGATTTCTATATATGTATGTGTTTATAAGTCTTTATGTGACCTGACGTTGCCATGACAATGGGTCAAGACGTCACCTGTCATGGCCATGCTCACACCCGCTGTCACGTTTCGTGACGTAACGGAGATATGACGGATGCAAGTGCAGTATGAACAGTTTTATTTAAGAGAGACAGTGGCAGAAAAATCCAAATCGTAATCCGTAAACGTAATCTAAAACATGCAAAGGTCAGACGATCGGCAAACAGGCATAAACTGGGCAAGTCAGGGATCAAAGTCGCGGTCACGGGATACAGGGTCGATATACCAAACATGAAACATAAACAACAGCGAGGGACTGGTAGCGGAGAAACCAGCGTGGACGGAATCTAATGTTTAACCTAACTAACTTTAACAAGGAACGTAACAAGGAACGTTACAGGGACATAAACTAGGACTATGATTAACTATGGTAACGAATCGAGTCTAAACTGAACTTCTCTATTCTATTCTATCTAATATTCCGTGCCGTGTGCTGGGAGGCGCGCGGTATATATACAAACATAATCAGCGTTGTAATGGCTGACGGCTGAGGGCAATTCACACACACTAGAAACAACAACCAATGACGGAACGGGGAGGAGACATAACAGAAACATAAACAAATGCACGTGTCGAAATGTCACGATTGTCAACAAGGGAAAAGCAGGTGCTCGCGCCCGCGCACTCACATGCTCCACAGCGCGCTGATTAAAGGGGAAATCGTGACACCCGCATTGAGTACTCAGAAGTCACAATGAGCTCAAAGCGGCAAAAAACCATTCACTCCTTTTTTTAACTAAGTAGAGCAGTGTAAGTTATTTTGACATGTGGTATTCATGTTGCACAATGATGAATAATTTGCTACATATTTCTTTTTAACTGCTGCCTATTTCCACTGATTAATATTTAGCAAGATTTAATGGTAATATTAGATTTATTAATATTACAAGATTTAATGGTAATATTCCGCAGTCCCGAAGAAACCTGCACTTATTTTCAAACTCTTTTGTAACAGCTTTTATTTTATTAGAGATGTGTTATCTGAGTCCTTGGGATTAAAATAAGATGGTGAATTGTTAATGTTAAATTTCGGATTTGCATGGATTAAATATGTCTGGATCAGTTAGTGTTGCATGTTACATAATGGTTTCTTTTACTGTTGATATAATGTTATTATACTGATAGTAAGGTCTCCTTACAGTGACATGTTTGTTAGTTAAGTTCAATTACAGTCTCTTTGCAATAGTGTGGTTTGAGTGACTTATTTCTTTTCTGAACTGTGGACTGTTGAATAGAATAGAATAATGTAGTGTGTGAATATACAAGTATAGATACTTGTTACGCTATGGCGAACTCGCGGCTGCAGTTCCCAGCGTGTAGTGCCGCCCATAGACATGGCGGACGAGGACTGCGCTTCCCAGCCATGCCTGCACTCTTGTTCGCCGGAGTTCTAATTACGAACACCTACACTGCATCAAAAGTTATAAAAGGGCCTTGTTAACGTCAGCTGCTTGCGAAGTAAACGCTCAGCAGCCTTGTCTCTGTTCGTGCACCAAGCCTTAATTTCATATCCGTTTACCTGGTTTCAATATTCGCTTGTCTTTAGATTACGCTTCTGTCTACGCCCCGTATAACTCGATTGCCAGATTATTCTGACCTTGATTTCGTTCTGTGTTCAGTCTGTTGTCTGCCCCACGTACTGCAGATTGTCAGTCCACGTTTGTCTCCGGCAAGGAATCGTAACAGATTACTTCGCCGCGTAATGGAGGCAGCGGACACCCCGGAGTGGCAACGCTACATCCTGGACCAGAACTGCACGTTAGCTGTGTATCGGGAAGAGATATCCGCGTTACGCGGATACGTTACGAGGTCTCACATTTGAGCGCTTCTGCGTCTCCGACCACAACGCCCTAGGCTCTCAGGATGCATCCACTGCCAGCCGCCTTAGCGTATGTTCAGCCAACACCGGCTGCACACATTCCAACCATGCCGGCTGCGCACATTCCCACCATGCCGGCTACGCACAACCCACCTTGAGACCATGGCCCTATACATCACGGTCTCCACCAGACATCCTAGACATCCTGTCATACTCGGACTACCCTGGCTAGAACGGCACAATCCCCAAATCTCCTGGATGGACAAACAAGTTACCCAATGGTCATTGTATTGTTTGCAAAATTGTTTGAGAGGTCCCGCGGTCCCTTTGGCCACCACGGCTGTGGAAAGTCTCCTGTCCCATGTCTCGATCAAGATTCCCCTAGAATATCGCAACTGACACGAGGTGTTCAGCAAGGAGAGAGCAAGTAGTCTACCACCTCTCAGACCCTATGACTGCGCCATCAATTTCCTACCCGGGGCCAGCCCACCTCAGGGCCGTGTGTACCTGCTCTCCCAAGCTGAACAGCGTGCCATGGAGGAGTACAACCAGGAAGCTCTCTAGCAGGGGTACATTCGACCCTCCACGTACCCTGCGTTGGCTGGTTTCTTCTTTGTAGAGAAGAAAGGAGGGGGCCTCCGGCCATGCATTGATTTTGGAGGCCTCAGCCAAATGACCGTAAAGTACCGGTATCCCCTGCCTCTCATTCCCTCAGCCCTGGAACAGCTACGGTGCGCAACCATCTTTACGAAGATGGACCTACGCAGCGTACAGTGAGGGAAAAAAGTATTTGATCCCCTGCTGATTTTGTACGTTTGCCCACTGACAAAGAAATGATCCGTCTATAACTTTAATGGTATTTATTTGAACAGTGAGAGACAGAATAACAACAAAAAAATCCAGAAAAACGCACGTCAAAAATGTTATAAATTGATTTGCATTTTAATGAGGGAAATAAGTATTTGACCCCTCTGCAAAACATGACTTAGTACTTGGTTTAAAAACCCTTGTTGGCAATCACAGAGGTCAGACGTTTCTTGTAGTTGGCCACCAGGTTTGCACACATCTCAGGAGGGATTTTGTCCCACTCCTCTTTGCAGATCTTCTCCAAATCATTAAGGTTTCGAGGCTGACGTTTGGCAACTTGAACCTTCAGCTCTCTCCACAGATTTTCTATGGGATTAAGGTCTGGAGACTGGCTAGGCCACTCCAGGACCTTAATGTGCTTCTTCTTGAGCCACTCCTTTGTTGCCTTGGCCGTGTGTTTTGGGTCATTGTCATGCTGGAATACCCATCCACGACCCATTTTCAATGCCCTGTCTGAGGGAAGGAGGTTTTCACCCAAGATTTGACGGTACATGGCCCCATCCATCGTCCCTTTGATGCGGTGAAGTTGTCCTGTCCCCTTAGCAGAAAAAAAACCCCAAAGCATAATGTTTCCACCTCCATGTCTGACGGTGGGGATGGTGTTCCAGGGGTCATAGGCAGCATTCCTCCTCCTCCAAACACGGCGAGTTGAGTTGATGCCAAAGAGCTCCATTTTGGTCTCATCTGACCACAACACTTTCACCCAGTTGTCCTCTGAATCATTCAGATGTTCATTGGCAAACTTCAGACGGGCATGTATATGTGCTTTCTTGAGCAGCGGACCTTGCGTGCGCTGCAGGATTTCCGTCCTTCACGGCGTAGTGTGTTACCAATTGTTTTCTTGGTGACTATGGTCCCAGCTGCCTTGAGATCATTGACAAGATCCTCCCGTGTAGTTCTGGGCTGATTCCTCACTGTTCTCATGATCAATGCAACTCCACGAGGTGAGATCTTGCATGGAGCCCCAGGCAGAGGGAGATTGTCAGTTCTTTTGTGCTTCTTCCATTTGCGAATAATCGCACCAACTGTTGTCCCCTTCTCACCAAGCTGCTTGGCAATGGTCTTGTAGCCCATTCCAGACTTGTGTAGGTCTACAGTCTTGTCCCTGACATCCTTGGAGAGCTCTTTGGTCTTGGCCATGGTGGAGAGTTTGGAATCTGATTGATTGATTGCTTCTGTGGACAGGTGTCTTTTATACAGGTAACAAACTGATATTAGGAGCACTCCCTTTAAGAGTGTGCTCCTAATCTCAGCTCGTTACCTGTATAAAAGACACCTGGGAGCCAGAAATCTTTCTGATTGAGAGGGGGTCAAATACTTTTTTCCCTCATTAAAATGCAAATTAATTTATAAAATTTTTGACATGCGTTTTTCTGTTTTTTTTTTGTTGTTATTCTGTCTCTCAGTGTTCAAATACAACTACCATTAAAATTATAGACTGATCATTTCTTTGTCAGTGGGCAAACGTACAAAATCAGCAGGGGATCAAATACTTTTTTCCCTCACTGTATATAATCTGATCCACATTAGGGAGGGGCACGAGTGGAAAACGGTCTTCAGCACTACCTAATGCCCCCTCAGTGTTCCAGAACCTAATCAATGTCGCCCTGAGGGACATGCTGGGGAGGTACGTCATCGCCTACATCGACGATATTTTGGTATATTTGACATCCCTATAGGAGCACGTTGGGCATGTCCGGCAAGTATTGCATCACCTGTTGCGATACCAGCTTTACGTAAAGGCCGAGAAATGCGAGTTCCACCAACATACGATCTCATTCCTAGGTTATGTCATTAGTCCAAGGGGAGTCACCATGGACCAGCGCAAGATTCAAGTGGACGTGGAATGGCCCACTCCTCGAACCATCAGGGAGTTGCAGCGTTTCCTTGGCTTCGCCAACTTCTATCGGCGATTCATTCGAGACTTTAGTAAGGTGGTGCAACCCCTGACATCCCTCCTGAAATTAAGTCCCAGCAACTTCTTTGGACCCCAATCGCCCAGGAGGCTCTGGAGAAGCTTAAGCAGGCCTTTACCACAGCCCCCATCCTCAGACACCCGGATCCCTCCAGGCCATTTGTCGTGGAAGTTGATGCGTCTGAAGCGGGAGTGGGGGCTATCCTGTCTCAAAGATTTGGAGATAGACCCAAGTTGCACCCCGTGGCATTCTTTTCCCGGAAGTTGTCGCCAGCGGAACGCAACTATGATGTGGGGAACCGAGAACTCCTGGCTGTTAAGCTGGCCCTAGAGGAGTGGAGACACTGGCTGGAAGGAACTGCACACTCGTTTGTTATTTACACAGACCACAAGAACTTGAAGTATCTGAGAACCGCCAAATGCCTCACACCTCGCCAGGCTCGCTGGTCCCTATTCTTTTCCAGGTTCCAATTCACCCTGTCCTATAGGCCAGGCTCAAAGAACACAAAAGCCGATGCACTTCTCGTATCCACTCCCCAGAGGGTCGGGCAGACCAGGAAAGTTATATCGTGCCTCCCTCCTGAATAGTGGACGCCTTGGAGTGGACCCTAGAGCAAACCTTAGCCCGTATCCCCAGGTCACGAATCCCGGCAGCCTGTCCTCCCGGGAAACAGTTCGTACCAAAACGGTATCGTCTAGAACTCATCATCTGAGCCGACAAGACATTGGTGATGGGTCACCCGGGAGCCTGCCGCACGTACCAACTGCTGGCCGAAAAATACTGGTGACACAACATGCCTAGGGAGGTTCAGCGGCTCATATCCACATGTTCCACTTGCGCTCAGTCCAAGGGACCACGTGCTCTACCTGCCAGGAGGTTGGTGCCTCTACCCATACCTGAACGCCCGTGGTCCCACCTGGTCCTAGATTTCATAACGGACTTGCCGAAGTCGCAGGGAAATACCGTGATATTGGTGGTCATCGATCGGTTTTCGAAATCCCTGCACCTAATTCCTCTACTGGCCATCCCATCCGCCTTTACCATGGCAGAACTCCTTTTCCAACATGTGTTTCGGTACTTCAGCATCCCGAGGAGATTGTGACTGACAGGGGTCCACAGTTCACATCTTGTGTTTGGGCCAGCTTCATGGGGAAGATGGGGGTCACCGTTAACCTCACTTCCGAGGTGCCATTTCCTACCGTGGGCGGAATACGCTCAGAACTCGCTATGGCATTCCGCCACCCAGCTCACCCCATTTCAGTGTGTCTTGGGTTACCAGCCACCATTGTTCCCCTGGAACGTCTCCCACATGGACTCACCAGCAGTAGCTGAGTGGTTCCGCCGGAGAGAACAGGTCTGGGAACACGCCCATCAACAGCTGGTGCAGGCGTCCCACACCGCCTAACGAAAGGCTGACCGGCGTCGGAGGTATCACCCCAATTATCGACCCGGGGACAGAGTGTGGCTTAAGGACAGGATTTAAGGTCTGTCATCTGCCCCACGTACTCCAGATTGCAAGTCTGCATTTGTCTCCACCAAGGAATTGTAACAATACTCAGCAAAATGAGAAACGTTGTCTCACATTCAACTGATTTTATTTCTAGAAAATTTCTTAACCTGTAAATATTTGTATTAACATAAAAAGATTCAACAACTGAGACATAAACTGAACAAGTTTCACAGACATTTGACGAACAGAAATGTAATAATGAGTCAGAAATGTAATAAAGGGGGGGGGGGTCAATATCAATAAGTAACAGTCTGTATCTGGTGGCCACCAGCTGCTTTAAGTACTACAGTACATCTTATCCTCATGGACTGCACCAGTTTTGTCAGTTCTTGCTGTGAAATGCCTTGGTGGAAGAGTGGAGTAACATCTCACAGCAAGAACTGAAATCTGGTGCACTCTTCCACCAGGGCATTTGCAAATTCTCGATCACATCTGGTGGGACACATGGTTAATTTTCCACTGCATGGACGATCAGCTGTCCTTCCTGTCTCCCTGTAGCACTGTCTTAGGTGTCTTACATTACAGACATTGCAGTTTATTGTTCTGTCCACATCTGCATTCCTCATGCCTCCCTGCAGCAGGCCTATGACACGTTCATGCAGGTGAACAGAAACCCTAGGCATCTTTCTTCTGGTGTTTTTCAGAGTCAGTGGAAAGGTCTCTTTAGTGTCCTAAGTTATTGTAACTGTGACCTTAATTGCCTACCACCTGTAAACTGTTAGTGTTTTAAGAACTGTTCCACCGGTGCATGTAGAATAATTGTTTATGGTTCATTGAACAAGCATGAAACCCTTCCAATAAAGATCTGTAAAGCTTATTTCGATTTTACAAAATTATCTTTAAAATACAGTCTCCTGAAAAGGGGATATTTCTTTTTTTGCTGAGAATATTATATACTGTGTGCTATGTATATGCAATACAATGTACACTAAACACAATTTGCAATATTTAAATAATACAGTGCGATATACAATATAACATGCAAGTAAATAATCATAAATTGAATCTTAAGCCAATTAAGAAGAGCTAAAACCCATCAATTAGACAAAGGTCAGAAAGAAAGAATACCCTTGACATTCTGTCCCCCCTCCCACATCTGAAATGATGGCTAAACCTAAAGACCCATATAACATGCAAGTAAAGTTTCATGCCAGTAAACTGCACAGCCCATTCAGGTGTCACCCTTTTTGTGACTGACTTTTAGGCCCAGAGATTCCTGTCATGATTCCCACTTGAAGCAGCGTGCTCTAAGCGCGAATGCGCGAGCACCTGCTTTTCCATTGTTGACAGTAGTGACATCTGGACACGTGTGTTTTGTTTATGTTTCTGTCATGTCTCCTCCCTGTTCTGTCATTGGCTGGGATTTCACGTGTGTCTGTATTGCCCTCAGCTGCTAGCAGTTTAGACGCTGATCATGTCTACATATATACCGCGCGCCTCCCAGCACACAACGCGGAAGATTATCGTAGAGTTAGATTAGTTCGTTTAGTAGTCATAGTCACGGTCCATGTTTAGAGTTAGTTCACGCTGGATTATCCGCTCCCAGTTCCTCGTCCTAGTTCATGTTTCTTGTTTTGTTTATCGACCCTGTTTTCCGTGACCACGACCTTGATTCATGTTTAACCCTGTGTAAGCCTGTTTGCCGATCACCTGACCTTCGCCTGTTTTGGATTATGTTTTTGGATCACGTTTTGGATTTGTCTGCCTGTCTCTCTTTTAGAATAAACAACTGTTCATACTGCACTTGCATCCGTCCTATCTCCGCTCCGTCACGATACGTGACACTTCCATATATATAAGGTGCTCCATCTGTCATAATTTGCTGCTGAGACTTTTATTTACTGTCTCTGCTGCTGAGACAGACTTTGTGAATGACCCCAAATGTATCCATAATGTTGGTTCATCCAAATAAGCACTTTCATTCACACTATAGGGGCAATTTAGTGTAGCCTCTCCTCCTACTGTAAGTTTCTGGAAGGTGGAAGGAAACCACAGGACACAGAGGAATCCCACACAGATGCACAAAGACATACAACTCATGTCTTTGGACTGGGAGAGGAAACCAGAGTATGCAGCAGAAACCTCCAAAGCACAGGGAGAACATGCAAATGATGCGCACACAGGGATCAAACCCCCAAACTCAGAGGTGTGAAGCAAACATGCTAACCATTAAGCCAATGTGCCCCCCTGAATAAATGAAATAAAAAACAAATCAAATTAATATGTTTGTTCCTTGGTTTTCTGGGGCCCTGCTGTTTGTGTTTCCTTTTCTCTCTGTCCCCTAACATGAGCTGCAGGGGAAACTTGTGTCCAATCAGATACATTTTTTTTAGTGGAGTATCTCTCTAAAAAAAAACATCACAGTCAATTCCACCGTCAATCACTTGATCATTATTGCTACATCTCTCCTTAATTATGAGGGTGTACTATACAGAATGGCAGCCATTTTAAAATACATTTAAACCTATTTCATTTAGATTTATTTTCAAAATATCTTGAAAAGAATCTAGTCAGGCAGTCTAGCTAGTGTACAATATGTAATACGTAGTGTTCTAATAGTGACTGCACTTCTACAGTCACTATGGCCAATTGAAGTGGGCCTTGAACCAATGTGGGGTGAACTCCTTTGGGTGAACTCCTTTGAACTCCTTTGTTGAATCTGCAGATTATATACTGTGGACAGTGTGCTCAGTAGCCTCTGATCAGTTCTTACTTTCCCCCAATGCGTTAGTTGCTGAAGGGAAAAGCCAGATTGAGACAGACAAACTTGCCTTCTCATGTGTCAATAGTCCAAAGAATTCCCATGCCCAGTTTTTATGGTTTCCTTAGTTTAGAGTGCTACCGGTGATCTCTGTGCCCATTGAACGCTTCATTGTTGGCATTTCCGTGAGGGCCAGTGCACCATGATGTTAAGACTTACACTTGCAAATGTATCATATGCTTTGCAAACCAGCATGTTACCTCTTTTATATTTGGGCTGTGTGCAATAAGGATTTACACGCAATGTTCCACCATGATCTGGGCCACCAGTCTCTCTACTGCTGGACCTACAATTTTCACATCTGCAACTGCAATCATTATACATGATATTCTACCAGGTCACAGATTCCTTGTGCTCTCGAACAAATATAAGATCTCTTTCATGTATCTGGTACACTGTGAAATAGCCCAGTCATTCACTTGGGCTGATATACATATCACAATATTGGTTGATCCATTGCATTTGGTGGAAGGTCAAATTTTAGTTTTGCCAAGGCAGTCTTGATGCCAGCATGAAACACATTAGCTGCTGATGTGCCATATTCTGGGGTTACACTCTGACCTTCAGAATGCTGTATTGACTGGCTATGAGAACTCACCATAGCCCACTTCATGTGTGAATTATTGATTTTCATCACATATAGGTCAGGAACATTTCAAATACTGGGAGGAGACCTGACTTCTGGCAAAATTAGAAACAGCAAAATTCTCAAAGTATTCAAAGTTTTAAATTTAAAAGTATGGAAAGTGCATTCCTTACATATGTATCATATTCAAGCATAGGATAGAGCATAGAGATATGGGTTTATGTATGTTTGGTTAATTTAAGTTGGGGTGGCTTACAGAGCAGTCACATGAATATCTTGTACATTCATATACATATCATGCTTGTAAAAGAATACTGATAGCCATCATATAAAAAGTGTTCCAAAGAAGTGCGTATCTCCAAAGTAGGTACATCATAGTTACTTGTATAATTTATTTGTAATGATGGAAACACAGGTTTTAATGGAGAATGTGTATAAAAATGCCCAAACAACTTAACAAGTGCAGTTAATAACCCAAACCGTGTCTCAGTCAGGAGCATCTCAGTTGATTTCGTGTTTTGCACTCAGTGACTTGCGGTGTATCTGATCTGATAAGGAACAGCAAGGAACAACTAGGTGTCTGAGCAGACCAGAAATGAATAAATACTCTTTTAATCTCACCAACAATGACAACCTTCATTCTCCCTCTCTCTCTCTCTCTCTCTCTCTCTCTCTCTCTCTCTCTCTCTCTCTCTCTCTCTCTCTCTCTCTCTCTCTCTCTGTCTGTCTTTTATTCTTTCACCTATCCTTCTTGCAGGTTTTATTGGCTGAAAATACATAAGCAATAGGAAAATGTGGTGATTTATTCAGACATTAAGCTATACTTTTAAAAATGACATTTTCAGTTCTGCACCACAATGTGACCTTGGTTTGACTGACATTTTAAATACTGAGAATAAAGGAATTTAGCATCATGCAGAAATATCTTTTGCTAAAAGTAGGTCAGCAAATCTCAAGGTCAGTTTGATTTACAATGGGATTTTATTAAAACTATTTCCGCTTTGCTTTTATTCAGTTATTCAGAATTCAGGAAAAAGAATAAGAACTATGTGGTTCTGTGTTAAGGGTTAATGGTTGATGCCCCAGGGGTGAGTGAGCCTTGTCCCCTGCTTTATTTTGCCTGAAGCTCTGGGATACCACGACAACTTGAAGCCACCATATCAGTATTTCCTAAACCTGAAACGAGTGAGTTATGCATTGTATCTGACTGGAACAGTATATCAGACCTATATAGAACATCATATAACCATTATAAATGTTTATAATTATGTATTATGCATTCATGTACAGTATGTTCTGTCTGAAATACCCCATTCTTCAAGAAATGTCCTGTCATGTGTGTGTGTGTATGTGTGTGTGTGCTCATCAGTATTATCCTGCACATACACCTCGTGCTCCAGTGGCTTATACCTTAGA
The DNA here is from genome assembly GCF_001660625.3 of Ictalurus punctatus. Taxonomy (NCBI): domain Eukaryota; kingdom Metazoa; phylum Chordata; class Actinopteri; order Siluriformes; family Ictaluridae; genus Ictalurus; species Ictalurus punctatus. Next base: position 26,131,726 of record NC_030416.2, read on the forward strand.
ACACACTGCCACCAGTCGTCAATATGTAACAACTGCAAAGAAATATGTTACTTTATTGCTGTGATTCTGAGTTTTCACTTCTCTTTGCTTAATATCAGTCATATTTGGAAATTCTGTTACTGCTTCTAGGTAAATGGTGTAAACCATTAAAATGTTGGTTATGCAAGTAAGCATCCATGGGGAGAACAGGTGTAGAGCATCTGAGAATATCTTTTCAATCTACATTACAGATTTTTTTTTTTTTTAAATGAGCCATATTTATCAATCTGGATACAAACTAGTTTATTCTGAAAACAATCATTGCGGTATTCATGAAAATGGTTCAGAAAAAAAATTGTATCCTAAGAGAGCTCCAAAGTTTCTGTACATTTACAGTCCCCTCCAGTAATATTGGCACCCTTGGTAAATATGAGCAAAGAAGGCTGTGAAAAATTCACAAAAATACTCTGCTCTCATGGATTTCAAACAATTGCAAACAAAACACATCTTATATCTTTGTTAATTATAGGTGTGCAACAATTATTTCCACCATTTTAGTCGATACTTTGTGCTGCCTCCCTGGATCTGAGACCATTCCTCCATACAGAATCTCTCCAGATCCTTCAAATTTCAAGGTCCATACTGTTGGTCTCTCCTCTTCAGTTCACCCACATGTTTTCTATGGGTTTCAGGTCAGGGGACTGGGATGGCCATGGCAGTACCTTGATTTTGTGGTCAGTAAACCATTGTTGTGTTGATTTTGATATTTGTTTTGGATCACTGTCCTGCTGGAAGATCCAACCACGACCCATTTTAAGCTTTCTGGCAGAAGCAATCTGGTTTTCATTTAATATCTGTTGATATTTGATGGAGTCCATAATGCATTGAATCCTAACAAAATATCCAGGTCCTCTGGCAGAAAAACAGCTCCAAAATATTATAGAGCCACCACCATATTTAATTGTGGGCATGAGGTACTTTTCCATATCTCTGTGTGCGCCAAAACCACCTGTGGTGTTTATTGCTAAAAAGCTCTATTCCACCATGATAACGACTCTAAACACACCTCCAAGATGACCACTGCCTTGCTAAAGAAGCTTAGGGTGAAGGTGATGGACTGGCCAAGCATGTCTCCAGACCTAAACCCTATTGAGCATCTGTGGGGCATCCTCAAATGGAATATGGAGGAGCACAAGGTCTCTAATATCCACCAGCGCTGTGATGTCGTCATGGAGGAGTGGAAGAGGATTCCAGTGGCAACCTGTGAAGCTCTGGTGAACTCCATGCCCAAGAGGGTTAAGGCAGTGCTGGAAAATAATGGTGGCCACAAAAATATTGACACTTTGGGCCCAATTTGGACATTTTCACTTAGGGGTGTACTCACTTTTGTTGCCAGCGGTTTAGACATTAATGGCTGTGTGTTGAGTTATTTTGAGGGGACAGTAAATTTACACTGTTAAACAAGCTGTACACTCACTACTTTACATTGTATTAAAGTGTCATTTCTTCAGTGTTGTCACATGAAAAGATATAATCAAATATTTACAAAAATGTGAGGGGTGTACTCACTTGTGTGAGATACTATATATATGTATTGTAATAAATGTAAAAGTTATTTTCTGGGAATCGCAAAGCCAGTAACATTATAAACCAAAACTTGAAAGGACTAGATCTGGGTGTAGATCTGCATCCTGAATGAACAAGTCAGAGGTAACACTAGCAAGGACAACTCCCTGAGATGAGATGACGAAAAAATCTTGAGATGAACCAGACCTAAAAGGGAAACCAGTGGGATTTTGATCATTGCTGTTTACAGATCAAGGGTCAAGTACTAATGTATAAGTAATTTTCCACACAGCTCTCATACTGTACAGTCTATTTAGGAAGACAAAGCAATGTGAGTAAACAGTTGCTTATTTCCATTTGGATTATTCCTTAATCCTTTCTTGGACTCAAGAGACTCATTTGCCCCAGGTTAAAGCTATGATTAACCTTGATGTTAATTCAGGATTGCACATAGATTTTCTCTCTCTCTCTCTCTCTCTCTCTCTCTCTCTCTCTCTCTCTCTCTCTCTCTCTCTCTCTCTCTCTCTCTCTCTGTTAGCAGGAATAAAATGAATAAGGCGATATCCATGTCCCCTTCCCCACAGAGCATAAATCACTCAGTTTGTTATCCAAGGGCTCTATTTAGAGTTGGTTCAAAAGAGTATATCAGTAGATATGCAGGGAAAGTTATCCAAATAAAGACTCATGCAATGCAGGTGCGTAACTTGATTTTCTGGGCCACTCATTCAGATTATTGAAATTACCTGCATGTAGCCCACATCCCTGAGGTTGCCAGGGTTTTCTTGACTATCATCCAGGCCTTCAATAAAAGCACTTACCATTTAAGAATGTGCACACATAAAAATAACAGCAAAAAACCCACAAACACCTTTTTTTTTGCTGTTAATTGCAGTATAACCTAACATAAAGAGCAAGAGAAAAAATATGCTCTGGCAAATACTATGTATATAAAAATGTGAAAAATGTATTAATAGACATGATTAATTCTAGTTGTTATATTGACATTAATTTCACTTCATTACCAACTTGTCCTGGCAACCTGGAATCCAACATTATATTTGCAAATTGCATCTTCAGTAAATTTGATATAAAGGAAGCACAATCACAGGCCTGAAACAGAACCTTGTGGGACACCATGTCTATCTGTTACATTGCCTGAAACGTGACTTTTAGGGAGTAACTGTTGTTACTGCAAATATTCAGACAGGAAAAATGGGGTTAGTATTGCTTCTGGAAAGCGAATGTCATGCAACGAAACTACCAAGTCCTACGTTGAATTTGTGAATAACTGAGATGCACCTCAATATTGTGCTAAATCTGCCTTGTGTATGTGTTTTGGCAGCACTTAAATTTGTAATTAATTATCATGTTTGACTATGTGTAGATTCAATATTGACTCCTTAATACACAGGTAACTCACTTCTGAGATCTAAATACTCAAAAGTGGAGAAGTTAATGTTAACTGATAGAGAATTAATCTAAAGGTGAGATATGACTGAAGCCTCTCATACAGAAACTGTTGAAAGCAAAGGATAAATATTAAGCTGTAACTTAGTGCTGATGTGCACAAAATTGGCCTCTATCAGTTTTTAGTAAATTTGTATCGATATGTTTTCATAGGCCAAACTAAAACATTCTGCCATATTTACAAAATATTAGCTAATTCGGATTTTCCTTGTAGTGGTGTGTTTATGTTCATAAATGCTGTAAATGACCAAGTGCATTCACTGCAATGTGATGCCCAGAAACTCCATAAAACAAAGGTGACTGAAAATGCAAAATGACAGCTAAATGGTGAAAGAGCGCCTTATAAGTATGGTATGTGCTAAATATTTCAGTAATGCACCTCAGCCATTTCTTCTGTCCTACTTGAAGTTAGACTTAATGTATGGCTGTATTCTGGATTGTTTTCCTTCAAGTCAGTAATATGAAACAGCTTAATTTCACAAAGTTTGTATTACATTTGTGAGTGTAATTGAGATCAATAAGCTATTTAAACTTGACAGAGTAATCCCTATATAACAGTAACTTGTACCAATTATACGATTTGAAGTCTAGCAATCAAGGTTCACATTAGAGAGTCTTTGTACATACTGTGCCCTCCACTAATATTGGCACCCTTGGTAAATATTAGCAAAGAAGGCTGTGAAAATTGTCTTTATTGTTTAACCTTTTGATATTTTGTACAACAAATTCACAAAAAATAATCTGCTCTCATGGATATCAAACAATTGCAAACACAACACAGGTTTATCAATATTGTAGGGAGTTAGCTCGGGGAGAGGGCAGAGCACAGAGCCACAAGAGACAGATTTCAGTGATCAGGGGGGTTTTATTTTTAGCTTAGTGCGAAGTGTCCGACATGAGGGGGGCGTGTGTGTGTTAGAACGTGGGGGTTCGTTGGGGTGTGGCTGTCGCGTGACCTTCTTGAGGGCATGTCGGGGTTCCCGAGGCGAGGGCGTGGGTCTCCCGTGCTGTCATCCACCGGAGCGTGTGTTTTCACTGCCCGGTGGTCTCGTCCGCGCTCACACCTTTGGGGAGAAGAGGAGAGAGAAAGAGAGAGAGGTTAGTGGTCGGCGTGAGTCAAGGTTACCGTTGTACTTCGCGTGGGCGCGTCTGTAGGCCACTGAAGAGCACGCACGGATTCCGTCTCTTCACCGTCGGTCTTCCTCTCCCTGTATGGCCGGAAGCCACCATCTTGCAAGGCGAGAAACCAGGGTGTTACCCGGGCATTTGTGTCCTTGGCTTTGGCCATCCACTGCAGGGGGGCGTGGTCAGTTACGAGCACGAAGTGCCGGCCAGCCAGGTAGTACCGCAGCTCCTCGATGGCCCACTTTATCGCCAGGGCCTCTCGCTCGACGGCTGCGTATTTCTTCTCCGCAGGGGATAACTTCCGGCTGATGTAGAGGACCGGGTGTTCTTCCCCGTCTTCCCCGTTCTTCCCCGCCAAGCCCGGTCTCGGACGCATCAGTGTGCACGATGAATGGGAGGTCGAAGTCCGGATTACGCAGTACCGGCGTGCTGGTGAGGGCCCCTTTCAGGGCCTAAGGCCCTCTCTGCGTCGGCTGACCACCTGACCCGGTCTGGCTGGCCCTTCTTGGTGAGATCTGAGAGGGGGAAGCTACAGCAGAGAAGTTAGGCACAAACCTCCGGTAGTACCCCGCCAACCCCAAGAAGGCCCGTACCTGTTTCTTTGAAGTGGGACGAGGGTAGTCCTTTATGGCCTCGATTTTCTTCGCCTGTGGTTTCAGCATTCCCAGGCCGATGCGGTACCCCAGGTACTGGGCCTCAGTCAGCCCTAGGTGGCACTTCTTGGGGTTGGCCGTCAGGCCGGCCTCCCGGAGCGCCTTCAGGACCTCCCTAAGATGAAACAGGTGGTCGGCCCATGTGGAGGAGTGGATGACTACGTCGTCCAGGTAGGCAGCGGCAAACGTGCGGTGGGGCCACAGGAGGATGTCCATCAACCGCTGGAACGTGGCAGGTGCCCCGTGTAGCCCAAAGGGGAGAACCCGGTACTGCCAGTGGCCTGTGGCCGTGCTGAAGGCCGTTTTGGGTCTGGCCTCCGGCACCAGCGCAACTTGCCAGTAGCCCTTGGTCAGGTCCAAGGTGGAAATGAACCGGGCCCTCCCCAGCCTTTCGACGAGGTCGTCCACTCTGGGGAGGGGGTAGCTGTCGAACTCGGACACCTGGTTCAGTCTCCGGAAGTCGTTGCACAGCCGCATGCTCCCGTCCGGCTTTGGCACGACGACAATGGGGCTGGACCAGGGGCTGCTGGACTCCTCTATGACGTGGTCCCATAGCATCCGACTGATTTCCTCCTCAATGGCTTTGCGTCAGGCCTCTGGGACACGGTAGGGCCGTTGTCTCACCACTACGCCGGGGGGAGTTTTGATCTCGTGCTGGACCAGCTGGGTCATCCCCGGGGAGGCCGAGAACACATCCGAGAACTGGTCAATCAGCTCAGTGAGCTCCTGTCTCTGGGCGGGGGTGAGGTCCTCCCCTAACCCGACCAAGGTACGCTTGCCATGGTCCGAGTCCCGGGTTGCGTACGCCGACACTACTGGGGCCGGTTCTATCCACTTCTTCAGGAGGTTCACGTGGTAGAGCTTCTCCTCCGCATGCTTACCAGGCTGTTGCAGGCGGTAGTTGACCGGGCCTCGGTGCTCGAGGACTGTATATAGGCCCTGCCACCGGGCCAGGAACTTACAGGCGCTGCTGGGCACCAACAGGAGGACCCGGTTCCCCGGCTGGAATTCTCGGGGCTGTGCTGGGCAGTTGTACACTTTTCTTTGCTCCTCCTGCGCAGCGTGCATGTGCTCCCGGACTATGGGAGCTACCCGGTCGATCCTCGCTTGCATCTCCTGCACGTATTCGACGACCGAGCGGAAGGGCGACGGTTACTCCTCCCAAGCTTCACGTGCCATATCCAACAGTCCCTGCGGGAGCCGGCCGAACAGGAGCTCAAAGGGGGACGCCTGGGGGCACTCTCGGATGGCGAAAAGCACGTAGGGGAGGAGGAGGTCCCAGTTCCTCCCCTCCTCGTCCACCACGTGGCGCAGCATCCGTTTGAGAGTCTGGTTAAACCTCTCGACTAGCCCGTCGGTTTGGGGGTGGTAGACCGACGTCTTGAGGTGCTTCACCTGCAACAATTGACACAAGTCGGCCATTAATTTAGATACAAAAGGCGTACCTTGGTTGGTCAACACGTCCCTTGGAATCCCCACCCGACTGAACAGGAGTACCAGCTCCCTGGCGATGTTCTGGGAGGTGGCCTTGTGCAGTGGCACCGCCTTGGGGTACCGGGTGGCGTAGTCCACAATGACCAGGATGTACTCGTGGCCCCGGGCAGACTTGGGTAGGGGGCCCATGAGGTCCATGCCCACTCGCTCGAAGGGGACGCTGATGATGGGTAGAGGGATAAGGGGAGCCGGGGGGGGCCGCCGTGGAGCCGTGTGCTGGCACTGCGGGCATTGCTGGCAGAAGGCCCGGACATCCGCGTCCATCCCGGGCCACACAAAGCGATCCCTCAACTTCTCCAGGGTGTTTCGTGGCCCCAGGTGGCCGCCGAGTGGATGTGTATGGGCCAGATGCATGACGGTGGGTGTCCTGGGTTTGGGCACCACCAGTAGGTCCACCTGCTCCCCGCAGCGGCAGGCCCGTTGGTAGAGGAGCCCGTTCTGGACGAGGAAGTACGAAGCGGGGAGTCTCAGGTCGGGACTCTGGTCGACCCCCTCTATCAGTCGCACCTGGGCCCAGCAGTGCTTCAGACGGTCGTCCTCCTTCTGTTCACGTCCGAACTTCCCCTCCCGGTTCACCTGGAAAAGACAGACCACAGAGGGTTAGTGGGTTGGGAGGTCTTACCTTCCGTGGAGGTCTCTCCGCTGTCCTGGGCCAGGTAGGCCTGCCGGGCCCGGCTCCTCTTCGTGCGTCGCCGCGGTCTCGAGGGCTCGGCTGTCGGTTCCATCGGGAATCCGGGCCAGTCCCTCCCAAGGAGCAGGGGCACCGGGAGCTCGGGGATCAGGCCCACCTGGAGGGGCCAGACCCCGGCTTCGCCCTGGATCTGGACCTCAGCTGCGGGAACTTCCCAGGTGTCCCCATGGGCGCAAGTTACGGTGAGGACTCCCCCCGGGCGACATCCCTTGGGTAGGATGGAGGGCCGGGCGAGGATCACCGTGCTCCCGGTGTCCAACAGGGCGGTTACCGGGTTCCCCTCGACCCATACCGTCAGGGACGGGGCCTGCGGCGGCTGTTGTAGGTGGAGGGCGCAGCCCGCCAGCCATGGCTTCGAAAGCGGCCGGGCGGGTTCCCTCTCTGGCTCCGTAGGCATGGGCTCGTCCGGGGGGGTTCCAGGAACGGGCAACCTCCAGGCGTGGGGACGGGACTGGCGGTCGGGCCGGGGGCCAGGGGCACCGCAGGGTCGGTCGAGGGGCGGCTGCTCACCTTGGCCGAGCTCCAGGGTGGCCATGGTTCATTCGAGGGCTGTCAGGAGCTCCTGGGGCGTGGTCGGGGCTTGTGCCCCCACTGCCTGGCGCTCTGTCCGGGGTAGCGCCCTCAGAAAGCGGTCGACCACCACTTTTTCTGTCACCTCCGCGGCGGTATGCTGGTCCGGCCGGAGCCATCTCTTGGTGATCCGGAGGAGGGTGTTCAGCTGGCCACGTGGTCGGGCCCCCGGTCGGTAAGTCCAGCGATGGAAGTCTGTCACCGCCTGGTAGGGGGTTCGCCCACACCATGCCAGGACCCCCTCCTTCATGGTGGCGTAGTCGGCAGCCTCCTCTGGCTCGAGGGTGTAGTAGGCCGTCCGCGCCTCTCCTGTGAGCAGGGGGCCGAGGGCGCGAGGCCAGTCATCACGATCCCATCCTTCCTGGTGGGCAATACCCTCGAAGGTCTCAAAGTACGCCTCAAGATCTTCTTCGGGGCCGAGGGGGGGGGGGGGGGCAGGTGGCGGATCTCGCGGCCCGGGTTGGGGAGGGGCACGGTAGCTGCGGGGGTCTCCGTCCTCAATCAATCAGTGCCTGGGTGGTGACCTGAAGGCTCTCAGCGAGCTGCTGGGTCACTGCTTGCTGCAGCAGGTGCTTCAGTGTGGGATCCATGGTTGTCTTCGCCCTTTTTTTTTTTTTTTTTTTTTTTTTGTGCTCGTTGCAGGCGAGTCTGTGCTCCTATGCCCGCATCCTCCACCAGTGTAGGGAGTTAGCTCGGGGAGAGGGCAGAGCACAGACCCACAAGAGACAGATTTCAGTGATCAGTGGGGTTTTATTTTTAGCTTAGTGCGAAGTGTCCGACGTGAGGGGGGTGTGTGTGTGTTAGAGCATGGGGGTTCGTGGGGGTGTGGCTGTCGCGTGACCTTCTTGAGGGCGTGTCGGGGTTCCTGAGGCGAGGGCGTGGGTCTCCAGTGCAGTCATTCACCGGAGCGTGTGTTTTCACCGCCCGGTGGTCTCGTCCGCGCTCACACCTTCGGGGAGAAGAGGAGAGAGAGAGAGAGAGAGAGAGAGAGAGAGAGGTTAGTGGTCGGCGTGAGTCAAGGTTACCGTTGTACTTCGCATGGGCGCGTCTGTAGGCCGCTGAAGAGCACGCACAGATTCCGTCTCTTCACCGTCGGTCTTCCTCTCCCTGTATGGCCGGAAGCGCGCCCTTTTATCCTCCTCCTCTGTCGCCTGATTGGCGGACTTTTCCCGCCTGACTCCCCAATCGCCGGCTGGCGTAGCATCAGCGGTCCGCCGTGACGGTCCTTCCGGCTGCTGGTGTGTTTGGCACGAGGCTGTCCGCTTCGTGCCGGTGCGGCAGTTGGGGAAGGAGCGCCTTTCTTCTCCTGCGCGCCGGCTGTCGGTCCGTCGCGACAATATATATATATATATATATATATATATATATATATATATATATATATATATATATATATATATATATATATATATATATATATATATATATATTACCTACCTTCTAGACAATATATTAAATTTCTTGAATAGTTCTCTTTTTGTTTATCTACAAAGCTGTAAATAATTCTAAATAAAATTAAGATCAATAAATAAATATAATTAAGGATAAATTTCTGCTGTCTTTGGTGATATTCTATGTCTCAAGCTTATTCACACCCTGAATCTAAATCTGACATTTGGCATCTATGGTAGAAAGACACTTAGAGTGTCCTTGAAAAAAAAAATCTTATTTCTTATCTAGTTTGATTTCCAGATTAATTCAGATCACTAAATACACTGATAACCTTCCAGGCCTATGTGAATGTGAATTGTGTGGTGTACCATGTGACAGATTCCAGCTTGACCAAATAATTTGAGGGGTTAAATACATCTCTTAAAGACTAAACTTAAGAAAAAACAACAATGAGAAAATTAATTCCATGGTAAAATGGACAGCGGTGCAGTCTCTTGATGTAAGCTTGTTATGATTTCAGAATGCAGTAGTTCACATACTTACAATGGTGTTCTTGTGTGTGTGTGTGGGGGGGGGGGGGCATATTTAATAGTTTTATTCCATTTAAATTAACTTCATGTTAATTAACAATGTTTTCTGGAGTGGAAATTCGGTTATATTATTAGGTTGTACAACTTATGAAAAACTACTGATAATAATAATCACTTATCAGTTATAATCATGATTCAAGTGCTTTACAACTTATTAAATGACTGACTAAGAGGAATATTAAAAACTTTATGTTGCCCCATAATTCAGCTGCGTCTGAAGGTTCTACTACTGGCTCTTAGAGGAAAACATTATCATGCAAATAGTCATATCTTAAAATAATAGCAGTCATTGTGTGGACAATAGTTTGTCCTCAGCCAACATTATTTTACTATATAGAGAGTAATTAAATATTAGAGTAACAATGCATCTTTGTAGAATACAATGTTAACTGAATGCCCTTTTAATTTTTAATCAAAGTTCAAATTTTGCAGCCTATGCTTGTGTTATGTTTTATCAATAGAAAGATTTTTGTTCTTTTTTCACCCAGTGGTGTGTGTATTAGAGAGAGAGAGAGAAGCAAATGTAACCTTGAAATCAAGTAACCTTTACCAGGAAGTGGGAGCAATAAATGTTATACATAGCATAAGGAGGACCTTCTGTAGAGAGAGTATGTACCTAGTAAAAATGAGGTGGAATGTGTTAAGATCGTTAATACGTGTTAAAAATTTGGATAGTTTACTATCCTGCAGAATACTAAATGCAAAATGACAAGATGGCAGCACCAGAGCCAAATAAAGTTGACCATTAAACCTGCCACAGAAAGGGAGATCACCTGCCATTGTTTTACCCTGGATTGTACTTTTGGACTTCAATAAAGGCTGTAGTGAACTGAATAGGAATGTGTCAATACTGAAGTATTTATACATTCAGTTCAGGAGTTTCCTTTTAAAAGCCTATTGTAACACACACACACACACACACACACACACACACACACACACACACACACACACACACACACACACACACACACACACACACACACACACAGAGAGACCGAGGGAGAGTAAGGAAGGCATGCAAAAATTAATCAGAGAGATAGTATAAATGTAATGTAACTGATGATGTTTATTTCTGTAATTCAGCAAGATCCAAAGAGAGAAGATTCTGAAATTATTTACTTCACATGTAGAGTTCTTGATATCCTTGATTGCAAATGCTCAGTGTGGAAATTGCAAATTCCTCGGCTTCAATAATAAGTTTGTAAGCTCATTATTGGGTGATGTCCTGAATATTGCTCCAACACTGAATTAATATAAATATTAGTGCAAAAAGTAGACACTGAGAAAATCTCTTTTTCTCAGTTTCTACTCTACTACTTCTTTCTGGCATGCATCCAGTTAAATAATTCCTAACATTAATAATAATAACCTTAATGAAACAGCGCTACTCAGTCTGAGATTTAATAGAGACAGTCTAAGACTAGATAAAATCCTATTTGACTTTTTGAGTACCATGTTGCTCTTAGGGACTAATCTTCCATGCTTTGCAGTACCTAATGCATAATTTTAGTACCTAAAATTACACCACAGTCAGCTAGCAGATTTTTAAGATCTTCTGATAGGTTTCTGTTGTATGTCCCTTGATCCTGTTTAAAAACTAAGGGGGATAGAGCTTTTTCAGTCTCTGCCCCTCGTTTATGGAATCAACTGCCACTGGACACCCGCCTTGCACCCTCAATTATCATTTTTAAAAAGCGGGTGACAGCATATCTCTCACGGTGGCTTAGTGGTTAGCACATTCGCCTCACACCTCCAGGGTTGGGGGTTCAATTCCCACCATGGTTTGATTCCACACTGACTCCCTGTGTGTGCAGAGTTTGCATGTTCTCCCCGTGCTGCGGGGGTTTCCTCAGGGTACTCCGGTTTCCTCCCCCAGTCCAAAGACATGCATTGTAGGCTGATTGGCATGTCTAAAGTGTCCGTAGTGTATGAATGGGTGTGTGATTGTGCCCTGTGATGGATTGGCACCCTGTCCTGGCACCCAGCCTTGTGCCCGGTGCTCCCTGGGATAGGTTCCCAGTGACCCTGAAAAAGGATAAGCGGTATAGAAGATGGATGGACGGACTATTGTCTGTCTTTATTTGGTTTTATTCTATTTCCTATTTTACTTTTCTTTACTCTGTTCAACACTTTGGTCAGTTTTGATGTGTTAAATGTGCTTTATCAATAAAATTTACTTTACTTACTAATGATTGATTATTATTATTTATCTTTTGTAGGTTTCCACTAGCTGAAATGATGAATAAATTTAGTTTTCCTTTATCTGAATATAGATGATATGCAGCAATACAGTACATGTTTTTAGCATTAGATATTCACAGGTTAATCAGCCTCTTTCTGACTGAATAATGATCACATTAACTTACGGATATCTCAGGGGTTTTTTTTGTTGTTATTATTATTATTTCACTAAAGAAACATAAGGATTAAGTAGATATTGTTATTGGAAATGAAGAAAGAACTGAAATTTTGGTGATTTGAGTCCAAATGATGAATCAACATTGTGGACCCAGTAGTCCCTTATTTACATGTTAGGTATATGATACACCCCAAGTTACCCTTATATACATCTAATTTACATGAAACATTCCTTAATTTATGCTGCTATTGCGACATTGAGCCAATTAATGAAAGACTTCAACAAACACTCATTCGAGTTCCAAAGAGAAAAGGAAACTAAGAGGAAAGAAAATACATTTCAGGAAAGAAGAGTTAGTTCTTGTGTCTGAATTTGTTAAGCTGTTCTTTTTTTAGTGTCTTCAAAAATATAATAAAAGTTGTTCACCAACTGAAAGCTTGAAATAAAATAAACTCTACACGGTTTCAACCGTTTTTCAATTTCATTTGCAGGCAGTTATGAGAACTCTATTTATAGCAAATCATTTTTATTTATATTGGAACTTGATCAGTTAGATTTAATTAAAGTTTTAATTATAAATATAGCCAGGTTTCCACCCTGGTGTAGTTTACTGTTGGATTTACTAGAATCATGTAATCCCAAACCGTGTAAAAAGGTCCCCCATAATTCTAGTTCAGCTATGATGCAAGAAATATGCTGGAATGATACAAAAGTACATGTCAAATCTAAACAAATCCTTACTTCCAATAAATGAAACACTAAAAGCTAATCAAACATTTTTTTCAGAAATTTAAACAGAAATTAATCAGTAAAGCAATAACAAAATTAATTAAATCACATCTGGTTTGTTTTAGTGCTGATATAAAATTATGTAACAGCCTCAAAAAATGTGCAGTGATATCCAAGTGTCTTTGTATAGCCTGGGCATGTGTTTGGCCTGTCTGCAGGTCCACGTCTTCAGCTTCAGTCCAAACTGTCTTTTTGTACATAAATGCACCTATATATTACTCAATTGAAGGTCTAATGAGCTGATTAATAAGAGAGCAACTATACTAAGCACAAAATCAAAATGTATAACAATATATAAATAATCGGAGTATATACAGTATTAATATCAATTTTATAATCAAATATAAAATACTAACAAACAAAATACTAACTGACATGTTCTAAAATTGAAACTAGCTATACAACGTTGGAAGCACTAGTAAAGTTGAAATCATTTGATATTCTGAATAAAAACATGATGTAGATCGCAGGACTTTACACAGATTCAATTAGGCTATGAAATAATAGCTGGCCTAAAACATTACTGTAAGTATATAAGAAAAGACAATATAAAACACTGAAATAAATTATTAAATCATGTCATTACCTTCTCATGATTTTCTTTGTTTAAAAATGTGACGGGGCTTTTCTATTCCTTATGTGTTTTGTGTAATATGAGCAAATGGTATGCTAATATTAATGTTTCTTCAGTTTATTATTATTATTATTATTATTATTATTATTATTATTATTATTATTATTATTATTATTATTATTTTATTTTTTTTTAAGTAATTAGAATGGATCTATTAAATTAATTGTTAGACCTGTTTTGTACCATAGCCACACAAAGTCATGAGAATTACATAAAGAATGTTGCATGTATTTTAACTATATGGATATAGGAGTTTAAAGAATAAAAGTGGAAAGTGGAACTCATTACTTATGACTGAAGTGTTACTGTGTTGTTTTTCAGTAATTAATAATGATCTGGAACAGTGTTACACGTAATGATTCATTATTAATTTTATTGTTTAAAAAATTAGTTAGAAATTTTTTTCAATTATGGTAAGTAGAATATTTGTTTCTCACTGCTATGTTACAGCCTTGCACTTTTGTAGGTTATTGTCATCCATTTATTTATTTACTTATTTATTTTACTAAATGAAAACAACACCTTGTGCTCCTTTGAGGAGACCTGAAGCACTGAAACAACTTTAATTTACTTAACAGACCGTACAAGAAAAGAAATATACAAAAGAAAGTTATATAGGATGGTGGTGCTGGATCTGCAGAAGGCATTTGACTAAGTTGATCATGATATTTTGCTTTTGAAAGTTAAAGTAATGGGGTTTAGTGAAAAGGCCTGCGAGTGGATCCAGTCTTACCTTGCTAATAGAGGTCAAATGGTTGACTTGAAGGAATGAGGAACAGGCGGGGGGCCCAGAGGTCGCCTGGTTGACCTCGGGTTGGGGCCCAGAGGTCGCCAGGTTGACCTCAGGCTGGAGCTCCGGAGCTGAGACCTCCCTGTAGTTCTCTGGCCGGAGCTCTGAGGTCGCCAAGTTGACCTCAGGTGGGAGTTCTGGAGCTGAGACCTCCTCGTAGGTCTCAAGCTGGGGCCCAGGGGTCGCCAGGTTGACCTCGGGCTTGAGCTCCGGAGCTGAGACCTCCCCGCCTGTCTCAAGCTGGAGCTCTGAAGTCACTTGGTTGACCTCAGGTGGGAGCTCCGAGGTCGCCCTGTTGACCTCGGGCTGGATCTCTGCCCGGGCTTTCTGGTGTAGTCGTTTATGCTCCCGCCAGATACTCTTGAAGCATTCCTTCGAACAGAAGAACGCTTCCTGGAGACCCAGTTTCTTGCAGATAGGGCATTGTAGCTGAGTCTCCCTCCCACAGCCCTCAGACATGCATCTCGGTGTCCTCTCCACCACGTTGACTGGAGCCTGATGCGAAGCTGTGGATTTGAGCATGTTCACCCACTTGGGAGCTGCAGAGTCTAGCATGTCCACCCACTTGTAGAAAAGGTGGAAGGGTGGATCAGGCTGGGGCTTTCCATTGACCCGCCACCCCAGCAGATCCAGACCATGAAGATGTCCTGGCCGGTAGAACTCCTCAACAAAAAGTTCTGAGAACTGGGTGACGTCATGGAGAGCTGGGGACCCAGTACTCACTAGTTCCTCTGCCCAATCCCTGGCTGAGCCTTAGTAGGCTTGGGATACGCCAGGCTGCCGAAATAAACCTGGAAGCTGCAGAGGAATTCCAGCGGGTAGCTCCCCAATCCTGCTGTCCCTGGTGGGAGTTCGGCGGCGAACCTTTGAGGGAACTGCACGGACTGGAATTGCGGCCAGTAGTCCGATCGTCTCCCAATAAGGTGCCCTCGTGCTACTTCCATGGTTAGGGGCGGTATACTGTTATGAAACAGGACTCAAAACAGGAAGTAACCGCAGGAGTAAAGTCTTTATTTACACTTAAGGCATGAAACACTCGTTTAGCTAAGGCAGGAACACTCGTTTAGCTAAGGCACGAACACTCATTTAACTAGAGCACGAACACTCGTTTAACTAGAGCACGAACACTCGTTTAACTAGAGCACGAACACTCATTTAACTATCTGCACAAACACTCTTCTAACTATGGCATGAACACTCTTCTAACTATGGCATGAAATTGGAACCAGAAACTAGACAGAGCATGGACACATTACCGCCTGGCACCATTATACATTCTGTCTTTCCTTTAATCCGTCATTTCTCTACGCTAATACTGCTCGTTTTGCGTAGCAACATGAGGGGTTTAAATAACCAGTCCCAATTACCTTAATTGCTGACGGCTGGTAATAATTTCACAACACATCATCGCACCTCCACCAATAACTGATCCGGGCGGGGACATAACAGGAACCAAAACAAGTGCACATGTTCATTGTAAACACAGTCTTAGCGTCCATGCTTACTTCAAGCACATGCACGCGCTCTCCAGACGCTCATGCACGTCATCGCCGCAGCGCCCTCTGCTGGCGAGATCGTGACAGTTGCTGTGAACAGAAATTAATAGTAGATATTATATAGAGTCATAGCTAGCTACTAGTTCTGCAGACGAAATGTAAGACTCAGTAATCACTGCACAGTTAATAGTGAACTCATACTTGTCACATTGGGGATTACAGGAGGATGCAAATACAGAATCTCAGTAAAACATTTAACAAAGTATTAAACAAAGCACAACACAGGACTTACATGGAACAAAGACGAGCATAATATGATACATTGAGACAGAACAAGCAATGCAAGACAACTCGTGCAGCGCAGAATGTGACTATATATACACACACCAGTGCTAATGAGCTAACCGTTAAACAGGTGATGGGAAACGTAGTTTCTATTACTTTGACGTTATTACATGACACTACTAACAGACTTACTGAGTAATTAATTAGTAGTTCTTAGTAATCTTAATGTTCTTAATGAAGAACTAGTCATTCATTCCTGCTTAGTTCCCTATGAGTTGAACAGTTGTTAAAAAAGTGTTAACTATTTTCACTGCATGTATATAAAGAGCCATTGAATCTCACTGTAGAACACTATCTCAAAAAGCTTCAGTAGGTCTCATTTTTGACAATATACCACATCAGTATTATTTCCAAAGCAGCATACCATCACCTGCTTAATATATTTAAGATCAATGATATTCACTCCACTACTATCAGTGACAAACATCTACATTTGTGTGATCACAACTTTTGTAATTTTCTCTTATCTCTTACACAAAAGCTGAGTTTCAAATGAAGCAATGCAAAATGAAGACAATATTATGCTGGTTATGCATAAAAACTATCTGAAATAAAACAGTATATGCCTACATTTATTCTAATAACAAAAAAGCTGGTTAGTTAACGATCTTCCTGCAGTCATTTTGCTTCTCCCCCCTGCACTTCCAGTTGAACTTACACTCAGTACACTCAATACACTGAATGGCCTCTTACAGACTTAATTGAACATGATTAAGTGTGTGTGTGTGTGTGTGTGTGTGTGTGTGTGTGTGTGTGTGTGTGTGTGTGTGTGTGTGTGTGTGTGTGTGTGTGTGTATGGATTTGTGGTGTTATGCTTGCTACCATTAGCTATATAATTCAGCCTGGCCTTGCTTTTAATTAAAAATGGGGCTATAAAAAGTAACAACATTAAAAACAGATAGATGCGCTGCAATTTTCAGTCAGCAAAAACAGTAAGGCAATAATGCAAGTAAGCAATTATGTATATCTAAGTCTCATACTTCTTTGGGTGTTAACTTTTCTCAAAATCTCATGTGTTAACTTTTCTTGCTTGAGATTTAGACTAGACCAAGAAAGACATTCAAAATGAGAATTCCCACTGACAGTGACTTTTTGTAAAGGTGAGTGGTGACCAAATATGATTTTTATACATCGAGTGCATTTTTATTAATATTTTTAGTTTATCAGTTTGCTAATGAATTACTTTGATTAATAAATTAATCCTGGTTTGTTTGCTATGATTTAGTGATAGTAGAGTGGAGCTCCTGCAGAACTGTAGGTACATGTCACTCTTAAATAAAAGGAAGGAGAAAGTGAGAGAAAGGAAAAATCAATAAAGTCATTAAACATGAATTACACCTTGAAGTGACTTCAGTCCCATCAGCAGCACTGGGCAGAGGACAGAGAGACCCAGGTGATGACTTTTAAATGTGCTTCAGTAGGGCAGGTTCTCAATACATTTGATGTAACCTACAACTTTCTCACTGCTAGTGTTTTTGTCCATTTACCAGCCACATTATATTCCACCCATGCTACTTTTTTGGGCCTGGACTTACTGTAAGTTCAACAGTATTTTACTTTGACAGGGCCTACATATAGTATGTTAGTCCAAGAGCAGAACTTATAGTGCATAAGGTGCTCCAGGCTTTGGCCCAATGCTATTAAAGGTGCCAAATATTAAACCCTATTCTTTCCTCTTGCTTCAAAGATTCATATATGTGAACATTTTTCTTTAGAATCACTTAGTTCTCACCAAATTAAGTTGGCTCTTTCAAGATTGTATTACATTTTACATATGGCAATTTTGTAATTGACTAGGAGTAAAGGACTCTCATTGTTTTACCTGTAGGTACAAAACTAGAGAAAACATCATTTTCAATTTTCAATCTATGACCTTGAAAACCTTGTATGTCTGCAATCATTAAACATCATAGTTACATTACTATTGATATGGTGTCTCCACAGCCTATAATGTGACCTGACATTCAGTTAGATTTGTGCTTACTTGCACAAAGAAGATGAGTTGCTGAGTGAATGTTGGCCTACCACACCATTTCTTACTTTACTGGAGGTAAATAAAGGTCACTAAGAGGATGTTTCATTAAGCTCACCACTGACTCATATGAGGATGTGCTTATGGGATGTTAATTGTGGAAGTCTGCTAGAGGGTTGTTTCTTCCTATTTGATTAGTGCTAAAACTCTGGCACTAAATCTTATGTGGGAGGAAGTTTTTATTACTTTTTATCAGTACTTAAAAAGTAATAAAATGTGAGACAGAAGTTCAACTTTGGTTTATCTCTGAAAGAAATGTGCAAATCCTCTTTTGTTTAAAATAAATATGCAATTTTATCCAAATATCTGTTTTTACCAGATTGCATGACATAGAACTTAAATAAAGATTTGTTTTCTTTCTTTGTATTTTCAACCATTTTCAAACATTTATGCATGTGTTCCTAATTTTTTAAGTGTAGCCAAGTCATGATCTCATGATTGCAAATTAGCAGAAACTCAATTCATAAAGTCCTGAGCAGTTGATGTTATGCTTAATAGTGAAGTTAGCAGTTTTAGCTTTTCATTCTTTTCTGTTTCCCTCTCACATCCAGGGTTCTAAAGCTCTGTCTTAGGGGTAGCATCAGCAATGCTGAACTGAACAAGTCCATGCCACACAGCAGCTAGTAGCAGCAAAATAAAAATGAGATATGACCTCTTTACTGTCAACCAATTCTGCCATAGGGTCACTCACCATCACAACAAGACTGCTCTGAGAGAACCATGCAGAGGTCAGTAAGGTGACAGAGTGAAGCGAAACACTTTATTAAGCTTCTGCTCCTCACACAGCCTGATGATTTACAACACAGAGGTGCTGAGAACCTACCTGTAAGAACTTAGGTTAAGCCTGAGAAATGTGCAAGTCCTAATCTTTTTTCATAATGAATAATAAGTGGTAAATAAATGGTGCAGAGGGATGCATTGCCACCTCAGCACTCCAGGGTCACTGTTTATTGTCTATGTGGAGTTTCTGGTTCTCCAGTTTCCTCCTACCTCCAAAACATGCCAGTAGGTGGTTTGGCTACTTTAAATTGCCCCTAGGTGTGGATAAGTGTGTGAATGTCTGTGTGTATTGTACTCTGTGATGGACTGGTGTTTCCTGCTATAGAGTTTCCAGGATTGGCTCAGGATCCACCACAACTCTGAACAAGCTGTTACTGAATATGAATGAATTTATGTCATCTAATAAATATTTGCTTTCTTGCTATTACTAATTTTATAAGGTCGTGTGTAATAAATCTGTTGTCACTGGGAGTGTGTTGGCTCACGCTTTTAAAGGTTAAAAAAAAAAATCCCTCTCTCCATCCAGTAGACATGGATCTGGAATCTGTCCTGGGAACACTGGGTACAAGGGTGAAAATATACCCTGGATGGGACTCCGTTCCACTGCAGGCCATCATGCACACACATTCACATACTTCTTTACAAATAAAATATTGTTTGGCTTTACAATTCTATTTTAACCATAATGACACAGTCTTTTCAGTGGACATTAGATGTACCCACAGTTAGAGAAGGGCTCTTTCCTCCATTGCTTTACACATAAAAGAAAGGAATGCTTATGCTGTGAGAACTGTTCATGCAAATGAACATTAAGTAAATGTTATGTTTAAAGTTTTTTCTTGTGCTTGTTTTCAAGCCTAAGGCTGCTAAACATGATATTTGACAGCTAGAATTGAATTTTTCACTTTATCATTTTAACTTTAACTACACCATAAAATACATCAGTAATACCCCACTCAGGAGCTTTTATGTGTCTTGAAAAAGATGCTCGCTAACAAGTGGATAAACAGGACTACAGAGGCTGTCGGGGGACATTAAACGTCATCACGCCGAACAGGAAATCTCATCTACTACAGTCTTCTTGTGTTTATACTCGCGCTCATGCAACTCAAACTTTCCAACTTGTAGATTTATCAGTTTATTGTACTTCCCTATTGTACTGTTTTTTAAAATAAAGATTGAAAGAGTTGTCAGAAGCGTAGCCATGGTGACTTTGAAGTCATGCGACTGTGATGTATTTTGTTTATAGCCTAACATTAGCTTTTTTCTTCTGGCGAGTGTATAGGCTTCAAAATCTTATGAATCTTATCTTAATGAATGAAACATGTAAGAATCATAAACTTTTGTTAGTCACAGAGCTTATTTTCCAAATAATAATCTAAAAGCTAATGGGAAAATCATATTGACTTTTTGTCGAGGGAACCAGGGTGATGCTAACTTCTGTCTGAAAAATACGTCATCCCTGCAGGATTGACGACTTCCACATTAGTGTCTCACACTTGAGAAGGGGACACTCCTCTCTTTTAATGTGGAGATAAAGTCCATCTCTACAGCGGGCTATTATTGCATTTATGATGTGAAGATACCAACGTGTATGTAACACCAATCCCATTCACAAAGCGGCAGATTTTCGTGAGAAAACATTTTTTGGTTATGTCAAGATCACGATAAAAAAACTTTTATATTGAGATCACAAGAAAATTAAGTCTTGATCATGAGAAAACAACTTTTGTTATGTCAAGATCACAAAAAAATTAAGTCATGATCATGAGAAAACAACTTTTTTTACGTCGAGATCATGAGAAAATTAAGTCAAGATCACAAGAAAACGGCTGGGTATGTAACCCTGTTCCCTGAGAAGAGAATGAAACATTGCATTAGCTGAATGCTGTGGGAAGCACCCTTGTGCGTGACCGGTATCTGAAACTTGTGTAACATCATGCCTATTTATAGGCCTGCCATGATCAGGTGACGTGGCAATTAAGCATGTCGAGTGATATATAAACGACAACTGTGAACCGCGCGATCAGCCTCTATTATCTTCAGCGAAGACGCAATTCACAGGCATGCCCCAGTATGACAAAGCTACGCAACATCTCATTCCCTTCACAGGGAACAGGGTTACATGAATAACCCAGACTTTCCCTTTCAAAGGGAACTCCACGTTGCGTTAGCTGAATGCTGTGGGAACGAGGATACCCACTCCATTATACTGAGGGTATGGCCTGTTCAGGGTACTGCAATACACTCGAGCCTAGGCCAGAATGTATATCCAGACTGTAAAATTGAATGAATGTGTGCAGCATAGTCCACCATGCCACAACACCCCTTTGGACAAAGCCTTCGAGGAGGCGACCCCCCTAGTAGAATGACCCTCATGCCCAGGGGTGTAGCGAGACCGCACACCTCATAAGCAATAGAGATTACTTCCACTATCCAATTAGAGATGCACTGCTTTGACACAGCATCACCTCTACTGTCGCTGCCAAAGCCAACCAGCAGCTGCTCTGACTTACACCTCTGGCCGGAGCAGTGGACATAAGTACAAAGAGCCCTTACGGGATACATTCAGTGCAATTTCTCTTGTTCTGGTATGAGGAACAGAGGAGGGCAGAAAGCCTGCAACACTACTGGCTGGGCAGCAGATGTAGGCACTTTAGGAATATAATCTGGGATAGGATACATGAAGGCCTTGGCTAATCCAGGGGTAAAGTCAAGGCAGGAAGGGGCAACAGAGAGCTTGTAGATCTCCTATCCTCTTGAGAGGTGTCAGGGCCAGCAGAATAGCTACCTTTAGAGTCTGAAGTTTCTCAAAGGCTCACTCTAAAGGCATAAATGCAGCACCTGACAGACCTTCCAGGACCACAGAAAGGTCCCAGGAAAGTGGTCTGCAGATGGGCCTCAGCCGCCTGACACCACACATAAACCTCGAAGTTAGAGGATGTTGCCACACAGAGGCTCCATCAATAGGGGTGTGACTGGCCGAAATGGTGGCTACGTAGACCTTGATTATAGGAGGAGCCAACCCCACTGAGAAATGTTCTTGTAAGAACTCCAGGACTGTGGTTATTGTGCAGTTCGCTGGGTCTCGGTGACATTCCTCACACCACGAGACAAAAAGTTGCCACTTGAGTGCATACAATTTCGTTGTGGATGGCATTCTAGCATTCAACATGGTCTCTACAACCTCAGTTGTGAGACCAGAATCTATGAGCTGGCACCCCTCAGGGGCCAGACCCATAATTTCCATAGTTCCGGCCAAAGGTGATAAATCAGCCGGAGGCAAACACTTCCACTTCCACTGGGCCAAACCTCTGCCATATGGACTCCTCCACTTGTGGAGCCGAGGCTCCACAATCCCTGGGCCGCAGCCCCAGCCTCAACACGATGTCTGCCCCCATATTCCAATTGCCCAGAATGTACATTGCACTCACTGACAAAAACTTTCCCTCTGCCCAGAGAAGAATTAGTTGTGCCTGCCTGTACAGGGGGTGCGAACATAAGCCTCCTTGGTGGTCAATATATGAGCCCACTGCTGTTTTGTCTGTCAACACATGGTGACCTCTCAATTGAGGAAGAAAGAATTTCAGTGCTAGAAACCTTTCTAGGCAATTTATATGCCACTCCAGATGAGGGCCGCTCCAGAGACCGTGAGCTAGACAGCCATCTAAGAACGCACCCCAGCCCATGAGGGAGGTGTCTGTCATTACCGTCTTGTGATAAGGAGACACCCCTAGAGTGTGACCCAAGGCTAGAAACCAGGGACACTTCCAAATTCTCAGAGCACGTAGGCATTGCTGCATGACACTGATTACTCTCAGAGGTTTTGTCCTCGTATGTATTGCCTCCAAACACAAACCTCAGGAACTTCCTGTGGTTGGATAATATTTCTAACTGGAAATACGCACCTGTTAGATCTAGCGTCAGAAACCAGTCCTCAAACTGAATCTGTGAAACGATAAGTTTGGGTATCAGCATCTTGAACCTGTATGTCCGAAGAGTACAGTTCAGATGAAGCAGATCTAAAATTAGCCACATAGTCCCCTCTTTTTTGTGGACCAGGAAATAATGACTGTAAAAAC
Organism: Ictalurus punctatus; assembly: GCF_001660625.3. Taxonomy (NCBI): domain Eukaryota; kingdom Metazoa; phylum Chordata; class Actinopteri; order Siluriformes; family Ictaluridae; genus Ictalurus; species Ictalurus punctatus. The sequence continues at coordinate 26,154,563 of NC_030416.2, forward strand.
CTCCCTCCCTCAGGGAACGGTGTACATGTTCTATGGCCCCTTTGTCCAAGAGGGACCTTACTTCCTATGCTAATGTTGGGCTCTGCTCTGTGCGGACTACTGTGGTGAGCACACCTCTGAACCGGAGGGGTCGAGCTCTGAACTGGACCCGGAACCCTTTTTTACCATAGACAGAACCCATAGTTTCCACGCTGCCATATGGTCTTTTTGTGACAATAACTCTTCCACAATAGATTGGAGGAAAAGCATCCGATTTTTGTTTCCCTACATTACCTGCTGTCGATGGAGAGAGGTAGCTCACAAGCACCTCCTCCACCTTCAGCATAGCTAAATAACCATGCCATTCATTCCCCATGATGGGTGAATAATCTGACATCGCAGGGTTATAAATATGACTTATGCATGGTTTTCCCCCAAAAGTGTGATATTTTGTCATGTACTTCTGGGAAACCTCTCTGGAAACTGTCACCTTATCGTGGTGGAGAGGTTTGTGTGTTCCTATGAACCTGAGGGCTGTGTTGTCTGGAGCCTTGTGCTACTGGTAGGGTCTCCCAAGGCAAAGTGTTCTCAAGGGAGTGGCCAGACTAAGAATGGTTCAAAGAAACCCTCATGAAGAAATCAAAGAGAGAAGGAGTTACGCTGCTCGGAGGAAGCCTGAGGCCCCCGTCTGGAGACAGGCCCAGAGGGAGGGCCTGACTGCGAGCACCTGGTGGCTGGGTTTGCCACGGAGCCCAGCCGGGCAAAGCCCGAAAAATGTATGTGCCCCCACCCCCCCTCCATCCTATGGTCCCACCAGTAGTGGGGTGAACCGTGGGGGTCGGGTGCACTGCTACATGGGTGGCAGTGAAGGTCAGGGGCCTCGACGGACCAGACTCAGGCAGCAGAGACTGGCTCTGGTGACGTGGAATGTCACCTCTCTGTGGGGGAAGGAAATGGAACTTGTGTGGGAGGTGGAGCGCTACCAGTTAGATCTGGAGGGGCTTACCTCCATGCACAGTCTCGGTTCTGCAACCGTACTCCTGGATAGGGGATGGACTCTATTCTACTCTGGAGTTGACCAGGGTGTGAGGCGCCGGGCGGGTGTGGGGATACTCACAAGTCCCCGATTGAGCGCCGTTACGTTGGAGTTTACCCCAATGAATTAGAGGGTGGGACCTTACGCCAACGGATTGGGGGGGGGGGGGCGACTCTGACTGTTGTCTACACCCAACACCAGTTCAGAGTACTTGGCCTTCTTGGAGACCCTGAATGGAGTTCTGTATGGGGTACCAGTAAGGGACTCCATAGTACTGCTGGGAGACTTCAATGCGCACATGTGCAGTGATGGAGATACCTGGAGAGGCGTGATTGGGAGGAACAGCCTCCCTGATCTAAACCCAAGCTGGCGTTTGTTGTTGGACTTCTGTGCTAGTCATGGACTGTCTATAATGAATACCATGTTCGAACATAAGGAGGCTCATAGGTGTACGTGGTACCAGAGCACCCTAGGCCGAAGGTCAATGATCGATTTTGTAATCATCTGATCTGAGGCCACATGTTCTGGACACTCAGGTGAAGAGAGGGGCAGAGCTGTCAACTGATCATCATCTGGTGGTGAGTTGGCTCAAGGGGTGGGGGAAGACTCTGGACAGACCTGGAAAGCCCAAACAGGTAGTACGGTTGGACTGGGAACGTCTGGAGGAGGTCCCTGTATGTGCGATCCTCAACGCATACCTCCGGCGTAATTTTTCTGGCACCCCTGTGGAGGTTGGGGGCATTGAGCCTGAATGGGCAATGTTCAAAGCCTCCATTGTTGTAGCTGCATCAGACAGCTGTGGTCTCAAGGTCTTAGGTGCCTCAAGGGGTAACCCTCGAACATTGTGGTGGACACCGGTGGTCAGGGAAGCCATCCGACTGAAGAAGGAGGCCTTCCAGGATGTGTTATCCCGGAGGACTACGGAGGCAGTTGCAAGGTACTGACAGGCCCGAAGGGCTGCAGCCTCTGCCATGAAAGATGCAAAGCAGCGGGTGTGGGAGAAGTTCGGACTTTAGGTCGGCACCAAGGTGTTTCTGGAAAACCATCCGCCACCTCAGGAAGGGGAAAAGGGGAACCATCCAAGCTGTGTACAGTAAGGATGGGACGCTGTTGACCTCAACTGAGGAGGTATTTGCACGGTGGAAGGAACATTTTGAGGAACTCCTGAATCCGACTAACACGCCCTCTATGGTAGAGGCAGATGTGGAGGCTGATGGGGGATCATCGTCAATTTCCCTGGTGGAGATCACTGAGGTAGTCAAACAACTACACAGTGGCAAAGCCCCGGGAATTGATGAGATCCGTCCAGAAATGCTGAAAGCTCTGGGTGTGGAGGGGATGTCTTGGATGACATGCCTGTTTAACATTGTGTGGAAGTCGGGGACAGTGCCCAAGGAGTGGTAGACCGGGGTGGTGGTTCCCCTGTTCAAAAAGGGGGACCAGAGAGTATGTGCCAATTATAGGGGTATCAGACTTCTCAGCCTCCCTGGTAAAGCCTACTCCAAGGTGCTGGAACAGAGGGTTCGGCCAATAATCGAACCTCGGATTGAAGAGGAACAATGCAGACTCCATCCTGGTCGTGGAACAATGGACCAGCTCTTTACTCTCGCAAGGATTTTGGAGGGGCCTGGGAGTATGCCCATCTGGTCTACATGTGTTTTGTGGATCTGGAGAAGGCGTATGACTGGGTCCCCAGGGGTTTACTGTGGGAGGTGCTGAGAGAGTATGGGGTGAGGGGTTCCCTTCTTAGGGCTATCCAGTCACTGTACACCCAAAGCAAGAGCTGTGTCCGGATTCTCGGCAAAAAGTCGGACTTGTTCCAGGTGGGGGTTGGTCTCCGCCAGGGCTGTGCTTTGTCACTAATCCTGTTTGTGATATTCATGAACAGGATATCGAGGTGTAGTCAATGTAGGGGAGGGGTTGCATTTTGGTGGCTTGATGATGTCATCGCTGCTTTTTGGAGATGATGTGGTCCTGATGGCATCATCGGTCCATGACCTTCAGCACTCACTGGATCAGTTCGCAGCTGAGTGTGAAGCAGCTGGGATGAGGATTAGCACCTCTAAATCTGGGGCCATGGTTCTCAGCAGGAAACCCCCAGAGTGGGAATGAGTATTTAACCCAAGTGAAGGAGTTCAAGTACCTCGGGGTCTTGTTCACGAGTAAGGGGACATTGGAGCGGGAGATTGGCCGGAGAATCGGAGCAGTGGAAGCGGTATTGCAATCGCTTTACCTCACCGTTGTGGCAAAAAGAGAGCTGACCCGTAAGGCAAAGCTCTCGATCTCCGGGCAATTTTCGTTCCTACCCTCACCATGGTCATGAAGGTTGGGTAGTGACCAAAACAACTAGATTGCAGGTACAAGCGGCCGAAATGGGTTTTCTCAGGAGGGTGGCTGGCTTCTCCCTTAGAGATAGGGTGAGAAGCTTGGCTATCTGAGTAGAGCTGCTGCTCCTTTGCGTTGAAAGGAGCCAATTGAGGTGGTTCGGGCACCTGGTAAGGATGCCCCCTGGGCGCTTCCCTAAGGAGGTGTTCCAGGCACATCCAGCTGGGAGGAGACCTCGGGGAAGACCCAGGACTAGGTGGAGAGATTATATCTCCACACTGGCCTGGGAATGCCTCGGGATCCCCTAGTCAGAGCTGGTTAATGTGGCTCGGGAAAGGGAAGTTCGGGGTCACCTGCTGGAGCTGATGCCCCCACAACCCGATTAACGGATAAGCAGTTGAGGATGGATGGATGGATGGATGGACTTCTGGGGAAAAAGTAGAGTTTTCTGCAGTGTGAGGGATTTATTTTCACTGACTTGAAAAAAGCTCATCCAGCCTTAGTAATCAATTCAAGAATTAAAGCAGCTCTTTATATGCTGCTCTCAGTTTTTAGCACACCCTTCTGGCTCCTCAGAATTTTTTCTTTTAAGTTATTTTTGTGTCTTTTTTTTTTTTTTTTGGGGGGGGGGGGGGGGTCATAGTGGAAGGAGGAGTCGCAAGGCGAGCTCCAAAATAGAGCAGTGCTCGTCTCTGGCTCCTCTTCCAGATCCATACGAGATCCCCAGAGCCTGAGCCGGCTGGCCCAGATCCGCGAGGCTCTGAAACCCAACTAGCTTCCACCGAGTAGAGAACGAGTCATAAGCGGAGCTGCCTAATTGTACGTCGTTCACAATGTGCACAGTCAGACCTCTTGAGGGCTACATCCCTAGACACTTCACGCAGAAAGTCTGTCCATCCTCCCTGTGATGAAACGGGAGCAAGGCGTAACAATCTTCCTGAATTCTATCATACTTTTCTCCCTTTTTTTTAAAGGGACAGAAAAGAAAAGAGTTTTAAAAAAAAAAAAAAAGATAGAGAGGAAATTGCGAGCATTACACAAATGACCGACATGCAGTCTCGCTGAAGATGATAAAGCTGATGGCGTGGTTCACAGGTGTCGTTTATATATCACGCGATGCACTTAATTGCCACGTCACCTGATCACAGCAGGCCTATGAATAGGCATGATGTAACATAAGCATCAGATACCAGTCACGCGCGAGGACGCTTCCCACAGCATTCAGCTAACGCAACGTGGAGTTCCCTTTGAAAGGGAATAACTTTTGTTATGTCGAGATCACGAGAATATTAAGTCGTGATCACGAGAAAGCAACTTTTCTTATGTTGAGATCATGAGAAAATTAAGTTGTGATCACGAGAACACAACAGAAAAAAATTAGAATGCAGAGCCGCTTAGGGCTTCTGTACTAAGCATCATATCAGGTGAAAATTAGGGTATTCTAAACACAGATCAATGGCTTAAATGTAATGGCTTGGTTGTTTTTAAACCTGGCACATTATTACAGAACTCAAGTTATGTGATGTAGTCACAGGTGTAAATGTATCAAGGATTTTACAATGGCTTTGTCAGTGGCTCAGTCAAGATTTTACAAGCAGCATATATCCATTTTAAAATTTATTTCCTCACTTTCCAATTCATTCATTAAATTATCATTATATTCTTTGATATACTGTATCCCTCAATATATCCTTCAATAGATAGATAGATAGATAGATAGATAGATAGATAGATAGATAGATAGAATATTTCATTATTTATTAAAAAAAAAAAACATTTGGCACTCTCACTTTTTAATAGAATCTGTGCCATTCATTTTTCATACAGGGAATTTGTTTACGTTGCTTTTCAAGCAGACAGTATTTCTGGAGAAAATTGTATTTTTCCTGCTTGAGCCTTAGGCTAGCAAAGCTTTTCACAGCTGTCTTTAGCAAGACATCTATGCTGTGGACCAAACAGCTCAGTAATTCACAGAAATAAGTGTAGACACAAAGAAAAGATGATGAAATGATGTAGATGTTGGGTAGTCTTTGAGCTTTCCAACAAGGAGTGTATGAGTTGTGTAGCAGAATCATACTAATTTGTTCTAATGTGTTGATAAATGAATCGTCATCCTGATGCTTTTTTTTTTCACTCCTGAGCATGGCAATTTATTATGTGAATGGAAAAGTAGGTCAGTGGTTCGGAAAGCACCTGGCACGCTTCCCAGGAGATTTGTACTGTAAATGGAGAATTTCACAGAATTTATTCATTTGTGTCTGTTTTTTTTTTTTGTTTGTTTTTTAGAAATTATTATTTTTTTAGTAGTAGTAGTAGTAGTAATTTTTTATTTTATTTTTGGACCATTACTTGGGACCTTTTTTGTTGTTGTTTTTAGAAAAAAGTTTCCAAACTGATTGGAAACTGATATTTCTGTAGTTCAGTGTTAAATATTTTAAAATAATTTTTAACAATATATATATATATATATATATTTTTTTTCAAAATGCAACTCTACTGTATTGTTTGTGAGTCAGCCTATACAAATGTATCATGATACATATTGTATATTAAAGTGCAACAGTTTTCTTGTTTTAAAACCTTATAAATCCAGATATTGTGATGCGCTCAGAGGTGTGGTAGCCTACATATGGTATATCAAAGCTTTTAAAACAGAAAATGGAAATATTGGAATTTAGAAATCTGTTTGTATAATTCGTATTTGAATACTTTTTCATTTCTTTCAGTGATATACCTCTAAACTGTTATATGCTGGTACAAGAAAACCAATGATCTACACTTTAAAAAATGCTGGGTTATTTTTTTATACCCAAACGCTGGGTTGAGCCTTTTGGGTCATTTAATTGGGTTATTTCCTCAGTCTTGGGTAGTTTTGAGGTATTTTATGTAACCCAACCTAAATTAGTGGCTGGGTCATTTTCACTGACAGTTAAATCAATGCACCCCAACACATCAGCCCAAATGCCTGGGTCAAATCAACTCAGTGCGGACTGTTTGAATTCACCTCACGTGGAGGTTGCAGTTTTGGAGGTAAGGAAACGAAATGAACACAGGTAAGTTAGCGTTCATCACTATTTAGCGTTACTGCTGCTGAAAATGCCTGGCCGAGTTTGTGATATTTAGGCAGGGTGCTGTCAAAAATGTATTCACTGGAAAACAATAACTCAGCGAGTCATAATTAAGATTACCTATCCCAACAGCTTCAAAAGTGAATATTATGTACTGCTTCCTCAGTGTTGGAGTTATACTATTAGTGTCGTGTTTATGTTGGCTGTGAAATGTGGACTGAGGTTATTATATAATTCTCTGGGTCTGCACCTTATCTGTGATTTAGGCTTAGGCTTATCTGAGTGAGGGTTAGCTAGGTGGATGCTGTCACCTAACACAGTAGGGATGAGTGATGCTAACCTAGACGCTCACCTGAGTTGATAACATTACTTTAGCATACAGCTCGCAATAATGTTAGACACTCCCATTCCCTTTTTGAGAAGTAACGATAACGTATTCACCTATTCACCATGATAAAATACAGAGAGTGGTTTAACGTTAACTACATTTAGCAAGTGTTTTGGACAAGGCAAGCTGTAGTAATCGTGAGACTTGCGACCTCATTATATGTGATATAAAATAATTATTAAAACTATTATATATTCACTAACATTTAACAGAAACCGAGGAACACCACCGAATGTAGCAAAGTAAAAGTGCATTTCTGTGAGTAAGAGTATAAATATGGCCAGTTAAACCTACTCTTTAATTATTTATTTTCAAAAAGTTACTCAAGTAAATATAATGAAGTAAATTTAGCACGTTACTACCCAACTCTGACCATGTATTCGCAGGCCTATTTTTGTCCTATTTTATCTTTTATGCCAAATGTCATCTTTGTAAAACTTTGTTACATTGAAAATGTCTTCAGTTTATGTCTTCAGTTTCTGTTGTGCCTGTTTCATGTCAGAAAGTGATTGTGTTATTCTCAGCTCAGCTCGAGCTTGAGTACAGCTCCGTTCAGTTCCTCCTTCTCTGACAGTTTTACAGCATTGTTTGCTGGAGCATTTCTTTTAGATACACTAAAGGCTGTTCACATATGTGCATTCACTTCTTTTGGAACTGTTAAACAATAGGGACAATATCCTTATTGTCCCTATTATATTCCAGACTATTCTAGTCTCAAGGGGCCAGACGTCTTCTCTGAGGAGAATACACATCTAAAGTCTTGTCTTTCAAAAACCTGGCAATTAATTGTAGTGCAAAAAAGCCACACCCACAGGTTTAGTTTAATGCATATCTGTACAGTGGCTTGCAGTAATGCTTGCTTTTACTGCATGTAAGCTCTTCAGTGCACACGTGACAAACAAGTATGTCTGATTTCACAACGTTTCAGCCATCCTGGTTTAAATCCTTCACAAGGCATGCATTTCCCATTACATTCCATATCACCCAGTGTTCACTTTAACAGCTATTTTGTATTTAATTTTAGTTGAAAATTCATCTTTCTGACAAAAATAGACAAAAGTTATTGGCATATTTTTGGACAAATTACCCTAACATCTTCATTTTAAGATTCCAAAATGGAAATCCAATAACTTCCTAAATTTGCTCAGTGAAGCACCCACTGAGATGTTTGTTGAAAGTGGTCTCATTATGGATGATTCTATTTTATGACTTGTAAAATTAACTACTCTTTTAGGGACACAAGCAGCTATTGTTATCTGTATACTGGAAGCCAGGAATATCTTAAATTGTTAGCTAATTGTATCTTTTCTAGAATAGTTCTTTGCACATACTGTAATGATATGTGTAAGACAGTGTAAGTAAATTAAACAAGACAGTGCTGCAGGCGACAACAACAAGCTCTGGCTCCATCGCAGCATATATTATTGCTGGATGTCTAAGCAGAGCTCTGAAAGCAATGAAGACATATGTAGACATATGTGATACTTTTAAGGACAACAGAGACCCTTAAACGGGAATGTGCTAAAAGCACATATGAATAAAGATTTAAAATACCAAAAACAGGACAATGTTCTGAAATCCAGCAACCAATGTTCACGCAGAACATAACAAACCACACATTGAGGGATACTATATCAAGAATATTAAGTTGCAATGTTCTCTTAGGATGATCTTCTCTCAGAAAGGGTCTTTTCCTCAAACAAAAATCTTTGTTTGAGGCATCTTTGTACTATCTACAGAAGGAATGTAAATAAATATTTGATATTTTGATTAAAATTTACTTAAACCCAACCTAGGTTTGAATCAAAATTCTAGCTAAAAGAAATTGTTTAAAAATATTTACTGAAATAATATACAAGAATTTGCTTGGATTTTTTTTATTATTGTATTAGTAAACAGATGCATAGTTCATGTCTCAATTAACAAATTAAAGACAAATATATTTAGCCAAATCTTTGGCTGCATAGCTTAATGATCTGCTGAATGATTTACCAATGAAATGTATATATAAATACAGTGTCACAATATACTGTACTTACAGTAGGGAGTTGGCCTAGATGATTTAAAAAACAATAAACCTTATCTTTTAGGGTGAGATTATATGCCATTTCTGCCTACCGAGAACTCTACCTCAAAAGTTGTCAAGTCCATGTCTGCAATTCCTCTGGTCCTCAACATATGAGCTCATCACATGACCGCCATCAAATGCACCTATGACACCTAATGACACTTACCTTTTTGCAATTTGTACCGCTCACATTAACATATGCAAACTCTCAGTGTTACTTTCCACAATCCTGTCGATGATGATTCCAAGCCTTTGTTCATACCTTGCTTCATTTTTACTGATTTAGTCTTGTCTACTTTATGGTTGTTGATCACCTCGCCCTTTGCCTGCCTTATATTTCTGTGTACAACCTAGTACTTTAGTTTGTTACACTGATTTTAAGGAACCCAAAAATTCATCTGTCCCTTTCATGGCAATAGTCCAAAGGACTGTAGTAATAATACTATTTACTACACTGTACACAATACTACACAGCCACCAAACATTTAAAAAAAAAAGACCTGCTTTTAGCAAGCACCATCTGATTCAATGAAACAAATACTTGAGAAAAGGGTTGCTAAGAGACAAGTACCTTGGCCAGCCTTTTAAACAGAAAGTCACATACCCTTGATAGTAGAGAAACTGGATAATAAGAGCAACAACAGAGTGAATCAGGCTTTGTTCAATCAAAACTTATCTTAATAGCATGGGAGAAACTATGAATTCCATGATTCTGTATGTCACAAATTCCCCCTCCCAGTAAGTGGTGCAGTTCAGAGCACAATAAACAATGCTTTATTTATTTATTTATTTATTTATTTATTTATTTATTTATTTATTATATTTCATGTAATTCAGGTCTCTCTCTGATTCTTGATCTGTCTCAGCCCCTGTCATTGGTGTATTTCCAAATTTGTCCAAATGTTCCCTCTTTTGATCTAGATTCATTTGTTTATTTAAACCCTGCTGTTTTCTTTCAGTGAGAAATCTTATTTGCATTTTTGTTGTTAAGTCTGAGCCTGGTTTCCTAATTTCTGTACACCTGGTTTTGACCCTCATTCATTTGTATTGTTTTTTTTTGTTTTTTGTTTTTTTTACATTTTGGTTATTCCATTTTTTTCTGCCTGCTTCTATTTTTTTTTACTTCACTATGAACCAAAATGACTATAATTATTGGATTAACCCTAATAAATATCACAACAACTTTACTCATTTACATTCTGCCTCTCACTATCACACAATACAGCATACATGTTTAAGAGTAGATGGCCGCACTTTTAAAATTGTATAGTAGCTCATCTAGAGGCTATCAATTCAATTCAGTTTTATTTGAAAAGCGCTTTTAAATATGAACATTGTCCCAAAGCAGCTTTACAGAAATATAAAAATTCAGGATATAGATTTAAAATTTTCTCACTGACATCTTCAACATCTCCCTGACCAGTGCCGTCGTTCCAAAGTGCTTCAGGGCCACCACCATTGTCCCTGTGCCGAAGACATCTTCAGTGTCCTGTCTCAATGACTGCCGTTCCATAGCACTCACACACATTATCATGAAGTGCTTCAAAGTGCTCATCATGAGGCACATCAAGACCCTGCTGCCCCCCTCACTGGACCCCCCTCCAATTCACGTATCGCCCCAACTGCTCAACAGATGATGCCATCGCCACCATCCTACATCTGGCCCTCACTCACCTGGATAGAAAGGACACCTATGTTCAAATGCTGTTCATAGACTTCAGTTCAGCATTCAACACAGTCATTCCTCAGCACCTGATTGGAAAGCTGAACTTACTGGGCCTGAACACCTCCATCTGCAACTGGATCCTGAACTTCCTGACTGGGAGACCTCAGACGGTCCGAAACAGGAATAGCATCTCCAGCACCACCACACTGAGTACAGTCAGCGTACAGAGAGGAGGTGCAGTGGCTAACGGACTGGTGCAGAGCCAACAACCTGTCTGTGAATGTGGACAAAAGAGATGGCTCTTGACTTCAGGAGAGCAGGGAGCAACCACTCTCTGCTGAACATCGACAGCTCTTCCATGGAGATCATCTAGAGCATCAAATTCCTTGGTGTTCACCTGCTGGAGAACCTCACCTGGTCCCTCAACAGCAGCTCCATAACCAAGAAAGCCCAGCTGCTTCTCTCCTTTCTGCATAGGCTGAAAAAAGCCCATCTCCTACCCCTCATCCTCACCACATTATACAGAGGAATGATTGAGAGCATCCTGAGGAGCTGCATCACTTTCTTGTTTGGAAATTGCACCATATCGGATCGCAAGACCCTGCAGCGGATAGTGAGGACAGCTGAGAAGATCATTGGGGTCTCTCTTCCCACCATCATTTACACCACAAGCTGCATCTGCAAAGCCACCAGCATTGTGGATGACCCCACACACCCCTCACACACACTCTTCACCCTCCTGCCATCTGGAAAAAGGTACTGAAGCACCCGGGCCCTCACGGCCAGAATGTGTATCAGCGTCTTCCTCCAAGCCATCAGACTCATCAATACTCAGAGACTGGACGGACACACACACAAACATGTGCACACACACACACACACACACACACACACACACACACACACACACACTGAACACCATTTCACTCCCCTTGCAATTTTTGTACATCTCACTCCCCTTGCAACATTTCTGCACTGACAACCTGTATTTTTGCTGCTACTGTACTTATAAAAATATTAGGTTCAATTTCTTGTCACTACTATACTATTTACCTGACTGCTATCGCAATAACTGCTATGTCCTCATATGGTATAAGCAGAGTTGATGTTACAAAGTAACATATAACTGTGATCTAATTACGTTTTCTGACAACACAATAATGTAACGCATTGCATTTAAATTGATGTATTTTGATTACAGTTGCTGATGTTAATAAAATTATGTTACTTGCATTACAAATTTATTGATATGAAAACATTATTAAGTAAAATGCATTTTAAAAATAAATCACATTTTGCCCCGAAGATTTTTTCTTTAGCCCCAAATAATTCTCCACTTGGAGCAGTTTGTCATTGCGTAACTGAACATCAGTAAAAGAAGGTCGCCTGTAATTTAATATCTTCAGTGAATAGAGGCGAGGTCAATCAGACAGGGTTTACAGGTGAAAACATGGAAACACTCGTGTCTTATTGGCTGACAGCTCTCAATTCTGCTAAACGCTAGCTCACAGTCAGTGTGAGAAAAAAATGGATAAACGTCGTTTTCTTTCTTTTTTTTTTTTTTAATCCAGTAAAGGAGTTGAAACTGAAACAGTAACATCCTCTCATGCTGAGCAGGAAATCTAGGTGTGTAAATGTCTATATGAGTTCCAGTTTATCAGTCTGGTAGTTCTACAAACAGTGACAACACACGAGGCAAGTTGTATGACAAATCCAACTTTTTCTGATCATGTCATACATTGACACATGCTAAAATTACTGAAAGAACTATGAGTTTCACTTTGTAGTGTATTTTTGTAGGTTTGATAGGTTTTTAAAGTAACATGAAACTAAAGTAATTAGTAATCCGATTACTTTTTACATGCAGTAATCAGTAATGTAATCAATTTACAATTTTAAAGTAGTAATTAGTAATCTGATGTGGATTACTTTTTTTGAGTAACTTAAACAACACTGGGTATAAACTAACCTGCTGAATACTATGTCATAGTATGTTATGTTTATATTCACAACATTTTTTAATTTCTTTTTTATTTTTTATTATATTGTTACAGCTTTTTGTACTACCTGTTATATTGGATACTTCCATACTAGAACTGTGTATTGGTTGGCACTATACTGTCACTTACTCTGCCCACTGAACTGATGTAGTAGTTACTGTACTGTCTTGTGTTGTTTACACGTGCACTTTATGTAGAATGTGTAGGTCTTTTTTTTACTTCTGTGTCTTCTCATGTGGTTAGTGTGATGTTTTATATAGCACCATGGTCATGGAGGAATGTTGTTTTGTTTCACTGTGTACTGTACCAGCTGTATATAGGTGAAATAACAATAAAAAACCACTTGACGGTGGCAAGGAAGAACTCCCTGAGATGGTATGAGGAAGAAACCTTGAGAGAAACCATCCTCATCTGAGTAACAATGAATAGTATAATTCTAAATAAATCTATTCTATAAATGTGCTAATGGTCAAATAATGCAATTGTGTAACCAGGAAAATACACTCGTTTTTCACATGAATGTTTTGTGAGGACGCCCTGGGACATAAGACGGCCAGCCACTCCACCATCAACAAACCTAGGTGAACATATGAAACTTCCCAGTTCACCACAACACTCGATGCCTGTGAGGCCTCTAGATCTGCTACTTTTTCTAAGAAAAAATTATTCCCAAATGCTTGAATAAACAAATATGTAAATATCAACTCATCCCTAGTCCAGTTCCCATGGACTGTATTGATACATTTATGATACATTACTGAAAGATAAATAAAAATCAGTTATGTTACTGAGAATCAGTTGATAAATGCTTAATGAATGACAGTCTAAAGATAGCTTGCAGATGCAGATTACACACTGGACTATCCCAATAAAAATGTATCATGATAATGTATGTTACTGTAGAGATGACAGCAGTTTCATGCAAAACATAAAGGGGTTCAGAAGCAATGAGGCTTTTATGTATTGTAGGTCTCAAACATTTAATTAAACTTTAAGTCACCATGTGTGCTTAAAACCCTACATTTTTTTTTTTTTTCATTTGCTCTTTTAGACATTCAGACAGAATTTTTTTTAGCTATAGCTGTTTACCAGACCTCCCTCAAACATTATTCGCAATTTAAAGAGTCACACATTTGATTTTTGCACCTCTATGCTGTCCATCAGCACTGAGGTGAAAACCTAGACATTGCTTTGTTATACATTCAGTGCCTTTACTATGAATGCTGGGTTTTGAAAGTGTATGGTAAAGTATTCAATATAGTGAACTTGAAATTTGGGCTATTTGTTTTAGTTTTTTGTTTGTTTGTTTGTTTGTTTTAAAATTATTCGTATGAGGTTAGGCAGCAATTTTCCCTTCACAAAAGTGTTAAACGCTCTCCTACAGACTCAAAACTATAAATGTCTGTATTCTGTTTTGTACTACAGCTCCCAATAACAGTCATATCTAACACTCTCACTGATGTCTCTTATTAAACTGTCCACGGATGAACATCTGTTAGGCACAACACAGAGAATTACACCAAATAGGTCTCTTTCATTCTCCTCATCATTATCAGTATATTAGCCTGCCAATACAACCACCCACCAGCACAGCCCACACTCAGCAGCAGCACACCCCAAATTCATCCACCAATAAATCCATCTGAGCTCTTAGCACCTGTGTTGTGAACCAATAATGCAGAGGCAACCTCCAAAGGAGGACACTGTCACTCTACTGGATGGAGGGTGGGTAGTCTTTGCAGGATCCAAATCAAGTTTCCATCATCACTGCCAGAGCAAGTACACACACACACACACACACACACACACACACACACACACACACACACACAAACACACTACTCCAGAGACAGAGTGCTCAGAGTGGGGAAAATGAATCAGTACAGAATAGTAGTTCTTAAGCTTTTGCGAGTGCAACCCACTTTTAAGAATGACAATTTTTTTTTGGCTTCTCTGTGAACCTCTGTTTACAATCGTTTAAAATAACATTTTCGAGTCGAGTGTTATTTTGTCACAAAATAACACTTTACGACCCCCCAGGAGGTCACGACCCCCAGGTTAAGATCCACTGGTATAGAGAGACTGGAGGGGACGATGTTGATGACATGCATGCAGGAACACCCCAGAGACACAGAGGAGGGCCCTCTGTATTTCCTGCGAAGAAGTCAGTGATGAGCTAATCTCCAGTACAGTGACATACAGATTGAAATTTGCCCTACTTTTTTTAGTATCAGTGACAAAGATGACTGCTGTAAATGAACTATCAGGGCTTTAAAGATAAAAAGACATCAATATAAGGTTTTATTTTGGCATTTGTGCTGTTAACAAATTTTTTAACATGGATTATTTTCAACTCTTATAGAACCAAGCAAAACAGGAACACTAATGCTGATTGCTCATCACTTCACCTTGGCATGTTTTTTTTGACTATATTTTTGGATTGCATTGTTGTTCTGTTTACCTCGTTAAATAAAACCATTGAAAAGCACATCCTCAACTGTTCTCTGACTGGCTCATTCTTTCCAGCCAATACTGTAGATCCATGCAGACAATCAGTGACAATCCTGGCAGGTGATTACACACTAGAAAACACCCACAAGATTTTGTCTGCACTGTAGATTATATTTTTCCTGCAACCAGCTTTGCTAATACATCCATAACACGTCATCAGCACTGATTAAGAAGGCACATGTGAAATACCATTGTGGGTATAAAGAAATTGAATGAAGATAGACAAAATACACACTATGCAATCGGTGAGACCTCACAGTTTTACTGTCACTCTATTGACATATTAGCTTTTAACCTCATATTTAATATAACAACCAGCCATCACTAACCAGTGATGAGCTCAATTTAGGCATTTAAGACTTTGATAGGCTAGGCCAGTGGTTCCCATACTTTTCCAGGGCAGGGCCCCCCAAATGGCATTAAAATTTGACCAAGGCCCCCCTTTTGCGAGATGTCTGTTGTCTGATGTTCTGAATATATCCCCCCTTTTTTTTATTAATAATTACATCTTACATCTTTACATTACATTAGGAATTGATTGTGTGTGTGTGTGTGTGTGTGTGTGTGTGTGTGTGTGTGTGTGTGTGTGTGTGTGTGTGTCTGAGAGTGAGAAAGAGAAAACATACATTTATTTATTTTTCACATCAAATTGTTGAGGCCCCCCGGGCGCCCCCTGGCGGCCCCCACTTTGAAAACCACTGGGCTAGGCCATTCAGGTGAGTACATTTCAGAAATTTAATTAAACACTTATAAATGCCAAATCTCATATTCTCTCACACTTTTATTTCAGGCAAAATGTTCTACTTTGATTCTACCCTTACTTTTCTCTCTGCCATTTAATCAGTACAGCTACATTGCAGTCAGCATAATTAGCCATGTGTTCAGCGTCACAACTAAAAGTTCTTAGTCCATATGAAATCTACATTGCCAGTTTATTAGGTACAACTTTATATTTACTAATAGTATGCCAACTCAGTGTACAGTCCTGGTTACATTCCTATAGAATTACATCTATACAATTTCCCATTATAGTTTAGAATGTGAAATCTGTTATTTCATCTACTGAATTATTTTATCTGAAAAATGTCCACTCTGGAATTTTTGCAAGCAAACTGTCCATACTGTAAAGTTGTAAGTTCAAATAATGGAAACAAGTAGTCAAGTAGTATGCAACAGAAACCAGATCCTGATCAATAATCCCATTTTAATAGACCTGTGTATGCATCAATGGGCGGCTGTGGCTCAGTTGGTAGAGCGGGTTGTCCACTAATTGTAGAGTTGGCGGTTTGATTCCTGGCCCACACGACTCCACATGCCGGAGTGTCCTTGGGCAAAACACTGAACCACAAGTTAGCCTGATGGTAAGTTAGCACCTTACATGGCAGCTCTGCTACCCTTGGTGTGTGTGTGTGTGTGTGTGTGTGTGTGTGTGTGTGTGAGTGAATGGGTGAATGAGACACAGTGTAAAGCACTCTGGATAAGAGTGCTATATAAGTCTGCCATTTACCATCAAAGGTGTATAGATTTCAAATTTCAGACATAAAGCTCATGTTATTGCACATACTAAAGCAAAAGAGAATGAAATGCAGATTTCCTAGGTGATATATTATAGTCTATTATGTATCATGACAGCCAAAAAAGTGGTTGAAAAAAGAAAATTCAAATATGCTCAGTGACATTAATGTGCGTATCTGAAGGTCTCACAAAGCAAGAAACTGTCGACAAAAGAACTAGCATTGACTTCCCAAGTCTGTTATCCTAATAATTAACTGTTGATTGGGTTGTAAAAGACCCATTTGTTTAAGAGCAGAAAAAGCAGGAATGTGTTATTTAGAGATCAAAACAGTGATGGTCATTAAACTATTATAAACACAAAGGGAAGATCTGCTTGAATTGTACATTTTGCATGACAGATGATGTGCTAGTGCGTAATCCTGTTCTAAACCCTACCTATGCTATGACTCTGGCCAATGTCGGGACAATCATTTCATATTTCTGCTGTGCTGAAATAGATAGAGGATATGGAGAAGCCATAAAATATTTTATTTTATAAGGTTTTATTTTCACATTAAATAAGGCCACCAGGAAGCCAGGGAAGAATAAGAGTGTGATGTGATTGTGTGTGTGTGTGTGTGTGTGTGTGTGTGTGTGTGTGTGTGTGTGTGTGTGTGTGTGTGTGTGTGTGTGTGTGTGTGTGTGTGTGTGTGTGTGCGTGTCTGTATAAGTTTGACTTTGTTAACTGAGCTCAGTGATCATGCTTTACAACCAGATTTCAATTATTTTTTTTATGGACTAGAGTCATAGAATATGACAAATGATTATCTGTCCAAAAACTATTTATCCTTTATATTAGCTCATCACATCCTTGACTCAGAAAAAAGGATTAAGGTTATTTTAAGCTTGGAATTTACCTAGCATATAAGCAAATAACAAAAGGTTCTGATCATATAAATAACCTGTTCTTGCATTTATGAAAAGCAGTCATGTAGATGGACAAAAAAGTGAAGAGATGGAAAAAAATTTAAGTGTTAAAATTGCACTCAGAAGCTGTATATAGACTCCAGTCCTATTTCATCCAGTTCATATTTATTTGTCTTCAAATATGGCAGTTTTATAGAGTTCCACGATATAGTCATCTCTCTCTCTCTCTCTCTCTCTCTCTCTCTCTCTCTCTCTCTCTCTCTCTCTCTCTCTCTCTCTCTCCCTCTCCCTCTCTTTCTCTATTTCTTTTTTTCTGTGTGTAGACAGAAAAACAGACAGACAGACAGATAGACAGATAGATAGATAGATAGATAGATAGATAGATAGATAGATAGATAGAGAGATATTAATATTAATTTAATATTAAATATTAATTTAAGGTTAAAGTTTAGTTAAAAGTAGTTTTGCTGTTCCTAGCATTAGACTAATTACACACTGAAATCAGATTTGTGTTGTCAGTCCTGGACTGTTCAAGATAAGCGGTCACAGCACCAAGTGCTCAATCAGTAAATCCTGATGTTCATTTCACCTAATATAATGCATTTTGTGAATCACAAAATCACAAAATGTTTACAGGTTAATTCATTCATTAATTCATTCATATTTTCATTCATACATCTTCAATAACCGCTTTATCCTGCTCATGCTATGGTGGATCTGCAGCCTATCCCAGAAACACTGGACATGAGTCAGGGACACACCCTGAATGGAATGTCAGTCCATCACATGACACCATTCACACACATTTACACACGCATTCACACTTGGGGCATTTAAGCACCATTGCACCAACTAGCAAGTTTTTTTTTTAAGCTGGAAGGAAACCAGAGAACCCAGAGTTAACCGAAACAGGCACAGTTCAGTCGGGTCCATAAGTATTTGGACAGCTACACAATTTTTGTAATTTTGCCTCTGTACCCCACCACAATGGATTTTAAATGAAGCAATCCAGGTGTGGTTGAAGTGTAGACCTTCAGCTTTTTAAGGGGTTTAACAAAGATATTGCATTCACCATTTAGGAATTACAGCTATTTTTTACACAGTCCCTCCATTTTCACAGGCTCATTTCATGGCCAGGTGTGGCTTGTTTCCTCATTATTTCATGACAAATTGAGGAAATAATTTGGTAGCTGTTTATGGGAACTCTCAATGTACAGTCCAAAGATGTGTTGATGCAAATAAAGGAGGTCATCATTAGGCCGGAAAAACAAAAGAGATAGCAGAAACTTTAGGAGTGGCCAAATCAACAATCTGGTACATTCTTAAAAAGTGGATGAATGATAATTCTTTCCTTGGTGAAGAAAAACCACTTCAGGTTGTTCCGTCTCAAGTGGTCCAATAATTGGAAAGTTGGTTGCTTGACTGTTTTTAATTTTTCAACTATTTTGAGTGATTACCTCTATGTATTGACATTGAAACCCATTTTAAAAATATTTTCTTGGTCTAACTACAGCGGTCATCTTTGCGTATTGGCACACAACAAATTTTGGTTAAACAGCTGTTTACGGAAACCTCAATATCTTGGCTCAGGATGATCCTAGCTCCTTGGAATAAAAACTTATCTGGTGTTGTTTCTCCTGTGGTAAAGTAGTAAGTGACTTCTACAAATCCTTCCCACAAGGTCTACTGTCCTGCAGAGTTTACCTCCAATCAGAGACTCAAAATTTTTACAGCAGAATACTACGATAGAGAACTTATATCTTTTAAAATGTCAGGTTTGTATCTGGTCCCCCACAATATTCAACCTAAAAGTGTGATATATATATATATATATATATATATATATATATATATATATATATATATATATATATATATATATATATATATATATACAATGTACACTAAACACAATTTGCAATATTTAAATAATACTGTGCAATATTCAATATAACATGCAAGTACATAATCATAAATTGCATATTAAGCAAATTAAGAATACATAAAACCAATCAATTAGACAAAGGTCAGAATAAAAGAATACCCTTGACGTTCTGTCCCTCCCACATCTGAAATGATGGCTACGCCCCTGAAGAGTGGCAATTTACTGCAGCTTACAGCAGGTTATTGTCACTGACCTGCTGGATCTGCAGGTGGTGCACAAAAACAACACAGTCTTATTGTTGGTTTCAAGGGCAAGGCAGGGTTGTTAGGGTGGAACGGTATCTGTCCAACTCGGAAAAGTGCTGTTTGCATATCTTGCAGTATCAAGTGACAATCCAGAGCCAAGGCCAAGGCCAAGGCCATATTCTGATATTGCAACTGTTTCTGTTCCCAAAGAAAAACAAAAATGTAGAAATTCCAAAAATTTCTGCAGAAAATTATGATCAACAGCAGGCTTAGATCCACTCTGACAAATATTACCAAAAATAATGTTGCCAAAATGCTTTGCTCACATTGCCATACTGCTATTAAATTAAATTAATATTACTGCTTATCTACAACAAAAGCTGGCACTTATATACCAGCCTACCTGCTCGAATTGTGGGTGTAGTGGATGGCAGACATGATTCAAACTAACTTCTAACTTTGTTCAGGCTTCCTGAGACCAATATACAATAGGCTTGATTTGATCAGAGGCTCCATTTTGCTTTCATGAGAGGCAGTGCCTTGGGAACTATGAGTAAGGTGTCACCCTGATATGCTTTTTCTCTTTTTCCATTTCAAGTTTAAATGCGCAGATTGTTAACAATCAGCAGATCGTGTTCTCTAAATGTATGTTTTCTATGAGATTGAGGGCTTATTAAAGAAAGATGAGTTTAGAAACAGGCTTGTTTTGGAACTGTGCAACACTGACTCTGACGTTGTTCATCAGGAATTCAGAGACGTTGAGGTCCCCAGATGACAGCATGCACTGCCAGCCTGCTTGGCGGAGCTTAAACTCATTTCAGATTAATGTAAATATTTATCAAAGCCCTGATTTAATCATTCAGAAGCGCAGTGAAAAACTGCTACTCATCCATTATCTTGTAAATCTTACCACACATTACCAGGTTTTCTCTATTACATGCAGAGCACCATAATAACTTAGAAAATAAAAAATAACCCTGCAGCATGCCAAGTTGTCATACACCACATTAACAAGTCTTTTAAACTTTTTTTTTATCCTTTCTATCGTGGAGATGCATCTCATCTCTAATGCAGTTTGCTGTATTACAGTTGTTTGTTCATTAACTTCTCATGACAGAAGCCTTCGCAGTACAAATTGACAATAGTATTGTGTTGTCTATACTGCAGGAAGTGTTTGCAGTGCAGAAGTGGGGAAAAGTCACTCCAGTGTCTGTAGTTTTACATTGTAATACTCAAATGAAGTGCTATGAAGCATAAAATGCTAGCAATACTCTTCAAGTATGTCCCTCACCTGATCCATACTCCCTTCTCACTTCATGACATAAGCACAATGCGGAGGCGGGACCTTTTGATGAGATGTACCTTTTTCCAATTATGTTCAATACAACAGGTGTGCTTACCAGCTATCAGCAAAATAACAAACAAATCCTAGCCCCAAAAAATTGAGTACTGTAACAGGGAGATTTTTCTTCTTTTTCACAGTCTTTGTGTAGGAAACAAGGTCAACCTGGTGAAAAGTATTAGATTACATTCCAATTTCCTCTATATACAAGATCTGTTGAATGGTTTGCTGAGGATGAATGTGGTGTAAATAATTTGCAAACTAGCCCAATCTAGCAACCTTGTTATTAACTGTTCTGACTTCTGCTCCTCCACAAAACAGGGGCAGTGTGATTCCCACCCGATGGACCTCTATCAGTGGTTGCTGCAGTTTTCATTTTTGATATATATGATATTCACTATAAGGCCAAAGGTTTGTGTACAATTGACAATCACACCCGTAAAGTATTTGCTATTTGAAGATCCCATTTTAGTTATACTCCTCCGCTGTTATGATAACCTCCACGTTTCTGGGAAGGCTTTCCACAAGAAACATGGAGCATTCTAATTCATATCACAGGTGTTCAGTGGGGTTGAGGTCAGGACTCATGGACTCATTGTCAAGCTGGAACAGGTTTGTAGGATAATGCTACAGCATACAAAGACATCCTATACAATTATGTGCTTCCCAATTTGTGGCAACAGTTTGGGGAAGAGCCAAATATGGGTGTGATGCTCAGATGTCCACAAATGTTTGAAAGTATAGTGTATATGGTGGGCCTGTACCCCACCTGCCCTCCACCTGTTTTAAATACTAATCTCAAACTGCCAGATTGCAAATGTGATTGACATGTAACTAGCATAGAATGCACAAGTTTGTTGTGCCCTTTACGTTTGAGAGTGCGTTGCAGTGCAGCTGACATATAGAGTGTCTGACATATGTCTAAACTTTAGACAACTCTTGTCAAAGCTCAATCAAACTAAAATGGATAGATGAGATGACCTTTTAATCTCAGGCCTTGATCTTTCATTGAATCTCAGCACCAAATGAGAAGGTCAATTGCTGTAGAAAGTAGGTAAATTGTTTTCCAAG